>NC_141601.1:42978408-43020908 GCF_047967505.1 Dipteris shenzhenensis | reverse complement strand
GCAGATTGCATGAGTAGATATCAGTGGACATATTACATATATCAGTGGACAGATTACATGTCATGGGACATATTGGAGCTTGATGATTATTGGTTATTTTTATTGCATTTGTATAAATATTTAAGCTCCTTTATTGTCATAAAAACCCTTTTAAAGCCTTCTATGCTATTTTGTACATTTATTGTCATATGAAGCGCCTTGTAATAAACCCGACCATCCTGACCATTCACTATTTAACGAGTATCAGTGGGATGCATAAGTGGATATCATGTGGGCTGCATAAGTGGATATCAGTGGAACAGTTTTTAGTGGGTAGATTGCATCAGTTGGGTATTAGTGCACAGATATCAATGGATGGACAGATTACATGTCATCATGAAGATTGAAGCTTTATGACTAGAGGGCAAATCAATGGATGGATAGATTACATGTCTTCATGAAGATTGAAGCTTTATCACTAGACGACATTTTATATTACTTGTAAAGCTTTATTGGCTAATTTTTTTACATTTGTACAAATATTTAAGCCTTGTAAAGCCTTCTAGGCTATTTCCCACATTTATTGCCATATGAAGCCTTGTAAAGCCTTTTGGGCTATTTCCCACATTTATTGTATCAAGGGTTGTATATTGTACTTTACTTGTATGTATCTAAATTCTTCATTATCTTTTCTTGTAGGATTATGGAGCAATCAACTAATGTGGTGGCTATCCTAAATGACTCTGAGATCAGAGAATGGGTTTCTGATGTCACTTTGAATTTCAAAGGAAAGGAATATAGCCCCAATGGCTTTTGTAGGTGGACTCAATATCACATGGGCAGAAGAGCTTGGTTTCTTCATCAAAAGGAAAAGAGACTCTTTCTACTTATGTCCAAAAGGGAGCTCAATGGTGTTGAAGATCCATGGGATGCTACTTTCTTCAAAAAAGATATGACTTCAAGCCTTGTGGTAGGCATAATATTAGAGCAAAAAGACACCTTTGTGGATATTTTTACAAAGAGTTCAGATCATGAAGTTGGCGGTATTCATATTATTGTGTCAAGGAGAGACTCAAAGACCTTTGTGATGCCTCCTCCTCAACCATCAAAGTTTCCAGAGCTGCAAAGTGCATTGGAGACTCTTTCATATACTTGGGAGCAATTTCCTAGTGTGGTGGCAAAAAGGATGCATGCAAAGATAATGTTTGAGTACTTTCAGGATGCAGAATATGCTCCTCATATTCAAGGATCTTCACATGAAGGAGATCAAAAAGCTCAGACTTCGATGCAGGGACAAGAAGAACAGGCACACTGTCACAAACGTGTAGAACATGAGCGCAAACTTCTAGAGCAAGAAATGGTGGATGTAACTAAGGATGATGAAACACAAGCCTTGAGTGCACGGGAATTTAAAAAAATTAAAGAAGATCAAGGTCGATCCACTATAGTTATGCTAGAAGCTCTTGCTAGCAAACCACGACGTGAAATGCAAAAGGCTAGTACTGCAAGAGCCACGGTTCCAAGCAGTAAAAAAAGACATCGTCCCATTGTAGAGAGAGATAATGTGGATGCAAAACGGTTAAAAGAAGAGAAAGATGAAGAAGACTCAGAACCCGAGGCTCAAGATGATCAGGATGAACTCACATCAATCAAAAATCTTAATCTGCATCTTAATGAAGCAGTTACAGATGATGATGTGGGATATATCTGGGGTCAAAGGACGTGGTTTGTGAATGCCAAAGATGTGGAAGTTGTAGCTCTCTTTACTAATAGCCGAAGCCTTGATATATCCTATGCAATGCAAATATATGAGGCTTTGAAAGATGGTAAGAAACTTATGGCAAGCAATGTGGTCTTGCACCCAATAATGTTTTGTCCAACCAAAAATAGTTTTCTGGATCAAATAACATTTACAGGGTCTACACATTTCAAGGAAACCTTCAGTCGATTCTTTAAAGACACTCTTAAAAATATTCCACATGAACAAGGTGAAGAGGCACAAGGTGAGAATATGCTAAAGGAAGCAAAGAAGGAATTCCTCCATTGCAGATTCTAGCCCATTGATGGTCAACATTGGGCTTATGCTTGTAATCAGATCGCAAGGGAAGCAAAGGAGGTCAAAAGACTCACTCCAAAACAATTTGCAAAGATAAGTTCATTCCATTATTATATTGCAACAATCTGTATATTCAAGCATGAGATCAAGTATTTGATTGAGTCTGAAAGACTTAATCATTATGCCCATGGAAATCGTAAGATATCCTCAACATCAGAGGTCTTACAGAAGGCAAGGGTTATATGGACAACATTTGGTTCTCCAAATCTTGATTTGAAGCGAAAGGTCACAAAAGTAGACGCCGACACACTCACGAACTTCTATACTTCTTTGAGTGCAGTTGTGCCAAGGGGAACTCAAGAGCAAGAAGAAAGTATGACAAGCCTCAAGGTGGTGAGGGACAGATATGCCGACTACACTTCTATCATATTTCATCCTGTTGAAGTGTTCAATGAGATGCTTGAAACGTGCATTGCTTGTGAGCGTGGACAGTTGACCTATGAAGCTCCTTTGTTTATCTCCGGAAAGTCAAAGGTAATGGATAAGAAGGAGTTGATGACAAGGATGTGGAGGCCTATTAAGTACTTACCTGACAAGTATGCATCCATGGCAGCACAAAAAATTTTGGTTTTTTGGAAAAAAAGACAAAGATCGCTGCATGGAAGAATGCATCAATGTACAGGTGAGGCGTGATGCAGTGCATAGTGCCATTAAGTATTTGCTATCAGAGAAACAAATTCCACTTACTCATTGTAACATTGACTATAATGTGGTGAAGCATATAGCTTCTTTGTCAACACCCAAGGTAAAGCTATGGGCAAATAGGTGGATTAAACAGGATGAAGATGGGTCAGAAATAGTAACCTCTTATATGAGAAAAGAAATCCCACAACAGGTGGTTGCATACGTGGAAAGATTAATCAGCGAGATAAGGATGCCGACAGATATGCACCAAAGCTTTCAATTCAATGTAGAGGTTACGGCAGAGTCTAGAAAGCTTGTGAACTTTAGGGGAGTCTCAGAAGATGACTTCTTCAAGAATGAGTCAGCATGGGATAAGCCACAACTATTCTTTATCAATGAAGTTTCTAGCAATGATATCCATAACTTCATTGATAGAATAGTATATACCACCATTAGCAAAGTGGCAATTTGCAACATTGTCATTTTTGTTGATAAAAAAGACAAAGAAGCCATGCAGGTCACTCTAGAGCGAGCATATTCATCAGATTTGAAGATCTATAGTGGTGTTTATGCAGCAAAGAGAGGCAAGAGAGAATGTGGCATAGCGATTCAATCTCTTGAATCATTCTTTTTGTGTATGCGGAGTCCCAACCCTGATCACTCCTTACAAAAGAACATAAGAGGGAATTCAAATAATTTGAGATTGATGCTAGAAGAGCAAGATATTCCCAGGTCCATACATTATCAAAAAAACAACTATGGAAGTCCTGCAAAAGTTGGGAGTCTCTTGCTTAACATGATGGAGAATTTGCTACCGGCAGGTTGGGAGGTCACCTTGTGCAGGATGGGATATTTATTTGAGGATCTCCTCAGAAAAGGCAACTCCACAAATATTATTGAAAGTAAGCATTTCATGGCTTATTTTCAGCTTCAAGCAGATCTAACCACAGGCTATGAAAAAGAGATAGACCACAAGGATACCGATGACATGGATGATTACCTTGAAGATCATAATGTCCTAGTTGATGATGATGAAAAGATGGACTTACATGACCCGTTCAGAGAGAGGTTGGTGGATGAAGACAAACATGATGATGCCTTGTTTAATAATTATGGCTCGCAGGGTTATGAAAAAAGGCCACTATGACAATACTTAGCGGTATGAACTCTCTATTTCTCAACTAAATACAATTTTTTAAATAAGATTTAAATTTAAAGATAATGAATCTAATCTCTCATATTTGTTTATAGGCAATAGAGGGAGAAGAAATGGATGAAGTCAATACGGAGGCACTCCCTTCTACTTCAACAATGCAACCACCTCTAAATTTGATTGAAGAATCAAATTTAGCTGCATTGGATAAAATGGAGAGCTCATTTGAAGTTAGGATCATTTTGAAACGAGAACCTCAGTATTTTAGCTTTGGAAGAGAGGAGGTTTCAATCCTCTCCAATCCTTTGAAAGAGGTTAATGACAATGTTATCTTGGCCATTCTCAGGTAACGTTTGTTTATTTATTGCTACTTCAATGAGCTAACATTTGTTTATTTATTCACAGTGTAGTTATATATTAGTTTCCTAGTGCAGAATGCAAATCAATTCTATGAGCTAATGTTTGTTTATTTCTTGGTGCAATGTAGTTATTTCTCAGCTTCCTAGTGCAGTGCAGTATCGTGTCTACATGCTCGATGCTCTCCTTTCTTCTATTCTTAGCTCTCCTCAAAAGACTATAGAAGATGTTTGTACCTGGTTAAGCCCTTTGAATTTAGATGGGGTGCGAGTCATCTTAATGCCTTATCATGAGGCGTAAGCATCAACTCTAACCTTATTTTTACTATTTCTTTGGCAAGTTTGTGTAAAACAATAATCATTTTTATTTTGGTCGTGTGGCTCACATTGGAGTCTGATCTTCTGGGACCTTGAACTCAACCGTTTATGGTTTGTGAATTCAATGGAAGGCTATCATGCCAACTCCCCAAGGTAATTATTCTCTTAATATTTTTGATACTTTCTTTTTTTGTATCTTATGATCATGACATATTAATATATTTAATATGTCATGATGGACAGTGCTGCATATCGGCTAGTATCTGCTGTCAGAACAACCACGAAGCAACAAGATCAAGTAGAATTTAAAAGACGTCTACTAGTGGAGCAAAAAGATGGACACAGCTGTGGGTGGAGAGTTGCCTACAACTGCATGTTGTTTCTTAGAGAGATTTTTGATTTGGAGTTACCAGTCAAAATGGAATCATATACAGAAGCCGATCTGCTAGCATTTCGGGCTGAGAGTATTCAGCGTCTAATTACTACCATTGGGAAACAACCTGAAAATATGACTACATTGCAGCATGTATAAAACCTTATCTTTATACTTGTATGCTTGTTCAAGCCTTTAATTGGGATGTGTAAATCTCATAACTTTTTTATATTTTCCTCCAAGAGGAGAAGAGACTGAGTCTAATGAAAGCATGCTATCTTTATACTTCTATGATTATTTAAACCTTTATTTTTATTTGGGATGTGTAAATCTCATAACTTTTTAAATTTTTCCTCCAAGAGGAGGAGAGACTCACTCTAATGAAAGCATGTATGAAACCTTTTTAAATTTTTGCTCCAAGCAGAGGAGAGACTCACTCTAATGAAAGCATGTATGAAACCTTATCTGCTTGTTTAAGCCTTTGTTTGGGATGTGTACATCGCATAACTTTTTTATATTTTTATAGCAGAAGGAGGATGTGGAGTACATAGCAAGTGAAGAAGAATACGATGTAGACTGCTCTCTCAATAAGATGAGTCATGAAAATATGAATCTATTGGAGCAGATTGAAAGTTCATTCACCGCTATGTTGTTAATTCGACAACAACCTCATTTTTTTGAATTTGGTGAAGAAGAGATTTCAATCCTCTTGAATCCTAAGAAAGAGGTTAATGTCAAAGTCATTACAACCATCCTCAGGTTTGATGCAGCCTTTTCCTTGGCTTTATACTTTGCTTATTTTGATTAAACCCAAGAAGCTAATACTTTTTTTTAAATATAGTAATGTTATAGCAAATTTTGACTTCTCTAAAAAAACCTCCTCTAAAACCATGATAAATAATATCCTAGTAGCAACATCAATCTCCTATCTTATGAGCGGTACTAAAGGGAGAAGAAATGACTAGTGAATAAGAATACACCATGGCAAAGCCTTTAGCAACCCATTTCTAGCATATGAAGCTTAGATGAACAAGCCTCCAATCTAAAACAATGCCAACTTGAAGGAGCTAAAAATTAAAAGACTAGATTGCCCATGGACAAAGGCTGACCAAACAACAAATAACAATAGACTTTAAAATGGATCTCCCTACAATTGTAGAAGAACATCCAAAGAAGGGACTATTCATAAACCAACAACAAACAACCCTTGGGGAGTTCACCTCATAATATTTTAGTGTAACATGTGCATTCAAAAGGAGAGGTATTTTAATTCAACTTTAAGAGAAAATGTAATAGGATTACAATAACAGAAGGGGTCTTTTAATTCAACTTTAGAAAAAAATTTGTTAGTTCATAAGTAAAGAGAGGTGGTTTAATTGGTGAAAAATATTTAATTGAGGGGTTTTTAAAATACCACTTGAATGCATGTGATACATAGAGTTTCTTAGTAGTGAACCCCTTGAGAAACAACTGTTTCTTTAGCCAAATGGACACAATTCATTTTAGTAATGTTGGTCATAAATTAATGCAAAAGACACAAATGTAAGAGAGAAATGATTCAGCAATAACCAATAGCCTTCAATATCATTGGAATTGACAACATGAGATAGTAAGGAACTACCACGACCAAAGCATGCTGAAGGAAGAACAAGTTATGATTTAGGAAGGACGAAAAAGGGCCACCATGATTATGATACCATGTTGCAAAACATGAAGAGTGTTCAAAGTAGAAGCTACTCACAAGTGGGAGAGGGGGAGATGAAGCGAAGGATCACACAAAGAATGGAGCCAATCAAAGTGGATAGATTAGCTATCAACTCAAACATGAAAGGCTAGGGCAATCCACACATACAAAGGGGGCGAGGCATTAGGTAGCAATGGAGTCCTCACTCTCTAATCCAAATGTTATACATGATCTTCATCCACCAATCATGTGGATCCTCTAATCACCTTGATGTACAAATCTCAACAATACAAGTCACCATGTAATTATGAAAGCCAAGCCCAAATATTCTTGACTTGAAAAATAATAGAACAGAAAGCATATAACAACATCATATAATCAAGATGTCTAGATCATCTTTGCCAATCATACATTGGGTTGGGAAGGTCATTATCAGGATGAATGGACTGGCTAAACCAATCCATTACCAATCTCGAGGGGGGGGTCACTCATCTTATGTAACCCTATCACGTGAGTTCAACAGAAGGATATTCTTATTTTCTAAAATTTACAGAATTTAACTTACATAAGGGACTATTTTAAATTATTCTAGGAAAAAATTACAAATTTGTATAGAAAAAGGGTACATTTTATTAATGAAAAATCTACGGATAAGGAATTTTACGAATAAGCCTTGAACGCACGTGATATAGAGACTTTATACATAGTGACCCCCCCTCGAGTTACCAATTGATAGCATGTCTACTTATAGTTCTGTACTCTATGTGTGTGTGTAAAATACATACCAAATTAGGGTTATTTTCATTAGAGAAAGCAAGCCAACATGTTGCTTTGACCCCATCTCTCTCTCTCTCTCTCTCTCTCTCTCTCTCTCTCTCTCTCTCTCTCTCCCCCCCCCCCTTGAGGCAATGCCAAACTCTCTCACTCCCCCATGAGGCAATTGTTCATTTCTCAAAGTCTTTTGATAGTTTGTGTATAGCTTGTTCATTTCTCAAAGTCTTTTGATAGTTTCGGAGAGAGAGAGAGAGAGAGAGAGAGAGAGAGAGAGAGAGAGAGAGAGAGAGAGAGAGAGAGATTTTGATGGCTTTTAAAAAGTATTAACATTAGCAAACATAGTTATTAAAGACTTTTACCAAAAGAACGTATGAAGATCATAATAAGCGCCTTCCAGGTTGGAGATAAAAGCACTCTCTAAGATGCGGTTTGTGAGCCAAATTAATTAAAAAAATGTAGAACCTCTATGTCCATAGAATCGACATTCTTATACAACTCCTAGTAGTGGATCTCCACAAGAACGAGGAAGATCCTTGAGCACAACTGCTCTATAAGTCTTCCTTCGCATCATTTTGATGGTAGTGTACTCCAAGCACAAGGTTGGATTGCACCCAAGGAAAATCTAGAAATTACACCAAGGAAGAATTATACAACGTGAGTCACGGAGAAGGTCTTCGAGGCACTCTTGCTCATATCATAATGAGTCAAGTGCAGATTAGGGGATCAAAGGTGGGTTCCAAGGGCCGTGAATAATGCAGAGATATTCTTGTATTAGGGGAAGGCCGGAATTGAGGAATTTGTAGAAGGGTATTCGTGGAGGTATTATACAAGAGCCAAGTGAAGGAGGGAGTGAATTCTACGGCGATGATGAGGAGGTTGCCGCGCGCACTGCAAGATATGTCTGGATCCTTCAAGCATGGAGTTGTGAATTTGTTCTCTGTTAGCACTTGCCATCGCTTTGTCACCACACACAATTTGTAGATTTGTATGAATCGATCCCTCGCTCCTGGGTTTGGCTCCAATGCAACCACCACCAAACCTCCGTCCATCTCCGCCGTGCTCATATATACACCATCACCTTTCCCCAGCCCTCTCGGTAATTTCACGTTGCTCCACCCTTCGTCATACACCAGTACCTTCCTTCTGTCCCCCCTCTTCCTGCTGCTCTTTAGCGACATGTACGCCAGCCTCTTCTCCTTGTACACCACCCCCCACGGTACCGTCTGCTTTTTCGGATCCCACGGTATCCTCTGCTCCACCTCCCATGGTCCCCTCGCGAAATCGTATTTGTGTATCAGGATCTCGCCTTGCTCGTCCTCAGCGTCTATCATGAAGATCGCACAGCCTGATGGTGATCTCTCCATGCATATAGCCCCACGTTGTCTGTGTCGTTGTCGTAATACCACCCGAGGGTTTGGGATCTGCCAGTGCTCCTGCGTGAATGTCTTCCAGATGTAGAGGAATGGGGATTTCCAAGACCCCCAACACACGAGGCTACCGTCGCTGCAAATCGGGTCGATGCATGTCAGTTCGTCAACTGATTTCGCGGGACGAGTGGGGTTGTCAGGACACCATTGCAGAACGGGTAGCTTATGCCACTTCCAAAGGTTTGGATCGAAGGCCGCGGCCACAGTCTTATAATGAGTGTGCCCGGCAATCGTCTTCCGACCAAAGCACAAAAACCATGGCAAATCACGTCTAAAAGTCTTAAAACCTGCAGGCGCCTTGATGCTATCGTTCCAATCTTGGCAAACGGAGCGAAAACGGATCACGTCTTTGATGTGCATCCTAGTTATCACGTTCTTTAAAAGCAGGTCTTGAGGGAAGTAATTCCATATATCAGGGTTCAGGTCCTCTTGTTGTTCTTGTTCGTCTTGGTCTTGCTTCTGCTGCTGCTCCTCGCGTAGTTGTCGCCCCTGTTCCTCGACTTGCTGCTGTTGTTCTTGCTGTTGCTGCTGGATCCTCACCTGTGGTGGTTGTTGCCTCCGCTGCGCACGAATTCTAAGCCTGTCGCTGCGCCTCACCTGTTGCAACTGCGCTGCACCCTCCTCCTCCCCTTCTTCTTGCTCCTGCTCTGCCCGGTTTCTCTTCCCGTACCTGAGCGTCATTATGATCGGGGGAAAGCTCCCTTAGCAAATGATTGTGAGCAGCTTCCGGCAACGAATGCGAACCTGGCCGAGAGACGCGTCCTTTGGTTAGGATTGAGTAGGCACGGACCTTCATTTCGGTTAAACAGATAAGAAAACAAAGGTGGCAAATTGGCTCCACAATTGCGCTGCTATTTGTGGTCAGTCCACTATGCGAACCTAGTACTGGCCATGGTCAGTTTATTTGTCCAAATGTGATCCAAATGGGACTAGTACATTGTTGTAGTCTCTTCAAATTTCAAGGGCAACGTGAATTCTTCCTTCATGGGATGTACATTTCTAGATTGAGGAGTTTGCCACTTATGATTAGTATTGTCTTATGTTGGAATTTGTTTCAATGATGGTTTAAAGATATGAGATGAACATGTTGTTTTTGTGAGTGGGTGGACCGTGGACGGTAGACGTTGAACACTATGTATCTTTGATTTTGCTTGTAGATAAGAGGATTTTTACCCACATAACTCCATGTTGATGTTGGCTCCCTCTGCTTTGGAATTTAGTGAAAACAAGTAAACAATTATGTTTCCTATTATGATATGGTCCTTTTAATTAGAATGATCAAATTTGGCAATTTATGTATACAATATTTGGCACATGCAAAAGGGTTTTCTTTTACTAGTTTCCTTAGAATACTTGCTTTTTGGTCTAAAGGAATATCATCACTGTTTTTGTTATCTGTCTTTTGTAGACATGTGCATAAACGGTTCCCATAGCTCTCAGATGTTTCTTTTAGCTCTGTAGAAGTCGAGGAAGGGGATTTTGTAGACTAAGATTAAGACATGAAAGATTCCAAAAATATTTGGCAGGATATATGCTCACAAGAAGAATTGTGTTATTTAGGCTTACATGGTTAGGCATGAAATACTTACGGAGGCATTTGTTCTTGATTGCATTCGTGCATCCAAAACATATTATGTGCTCTCGAGATATGAAAATTGTCATAGGATTCTCTTTTTCTAATGATCTGATCTAAATGTGTGCTTTTCTTTTTGAACATTAATCTCTCGCAAGAAATTCATCTGCTTATAGGAGTATCCACAATCGCACAAAGGTATTTGGCAACTTTTATAGAACACTCTCCAAACATTTCTATGTTCTTTTGCTTTATATTGTCTTCTTTCATTGTAATTTGTTGTTTTGATTTTTCCCATGCCTTTTCATTGTTGCTAAGTTTTTGTACTTGCACTAAGCTAGTAAAGGCAAGGTGTAAATGGCATACTCTCTATCATGGTTTGAGATTGATTTGTATTATTTGATGCCTTGACTATGAGTCCATATTGTTGCACATTAATTGAAGCTTCTCTTGAAATTTTCATGAGGTCATAAATTTTCCTTTATATAGATAATAGATCTTTGGACAAAAGATTACTTTTGCTTAAAAGAAGTGATAGTTTGCAATGTATAGTTTTTTGCTCATATTCTGGAAGAATTTCATGGAAGGATTGTTTCATCTCTTCCATCCAAATTTTTATTTTTGTAACATCCTTCAATGATAAGTGCATCGATAAATCACATATTGCATGTTGCATATTTTTAGAACTCTTGTATACTTTATGTTGTACATTAAAATCTAATGAAACAATTCTATTCTAAAATTGTAAATATCTTCAAGGATTTCATAAATCATTAAATGAAAAGGTGACATTTTAGAATCAATATTTTCTAAATGCTTGATGCAATCTTATTTGTTCTTTATGTCAATGTAAGACCTTGATATGTCTCATTTGTAAAATAGTTAGAGCTCTGTGCATGTGGACTTATAGTCCCAAAGGATTATGAAAGCCTTGATGCTACTACATTTGTAATGTTGATGTTGTTATATATGGTATTTTAGCATTTAAGAAACACATTTAAAAATACACTTCACAACAAGACAAAGCACCCATAGACGCGCGCACAGACGCATTTCATGAACTAAAATAAAAACTTACGGGCGCATCTATTTGCGCGTCTGGAGACCCGCGTCTAATTGCACGTCTATATATCAGACTTACGCGCGTATAGACGTGCACAAAGACGCGTAGATAGACGCGCTTATAAACGCTTTTATAGACGCGTGTATAGACGCAAAACGAACAGACAGACGCGAATATAAACGCGTTTTTAAATGCACTGATAGACGCGCCTTTTTTTTTTTTTTTAATTTTACAGAATAGTGTGTATGTTGTGTATGCTATATAGTTACAAGAATCCCATATCCACATTCTGTAATTCAATTCTTACAGCCAGCCGCATTTTAATTACAATTCCAAATAAAATATTACAACTCCAAATCGCAATAAAATTGAAAGCTCAAAAAAGTGCTTGTATATACATATAGCATGAAGCTAAGCCACGTCATGTGGCTTCAAGTACAAAAAATAAGGAAGCTAAGCCATGTCATGTGGCTTCAAGTACAAAAAATAAGAGGAGTCTATATACAAGAGGCACGAAGCCAAGCCAGTGGCTTTAAGTACAAAAAAGAGTAGCTAGCATTACTTATACGACTAATCTATGTTCTCTAGGTCCTCGCTCCCTTCCACGCTCCCTTCTGCGCTCCCTTCTGCGCCTCCTTCCTCCTCTTCCTCATCGTCTTGTGCACGGGCCTGTAAACAAGGGACAACATATATCAATGTATGAAAAATCAAATCTTTACTTATAATTTTGGCATTACTTAATTACTTTCAAATACCTGGGGGGCCTGTCCAGTAGCTCGAGTATACTGCTCCTCAGTAATCAACCCGTCATCATAGAAGTGCCTCCATGTATCTCCTCTGCAATGGTGGCGGTGGTAGGCTGTCTCCACTGGAGTAGGGTATCTGCCCACGATCTCAAGCTGCATGACCGCGATACACTTTGTGGAGGGATTAGTACAAAGAAACAACCAATCTCCTAATAAACTACATAAGCAATATAATTTGAGATCGATACTTACAAATTGGGCCTCCCATGATTCAACACCCCCTGCTCCAAAATGCGCGCTCCCATATTCCTCCATCTGGATCCTCCGTGCCTCCACGTGCTGCAGACTGGGCTCCTCCCTCGCTGACTTCATTGCCTTCTTCCACTCACGCTTGTGAAGGGTGTGGGGCGGGCCCCTTGGAGGTTGACCTGCCTCAAGTCTGGCAAGCTCCGCTAGTGCCTGCCTGAACCGGCGATTGGGGGGGTTAGGATACCTAGAGCGAACAGTAGCGAGGGTCTCATCAGCCAACCTCTTTGGGTGGTCTTTATAGTGGATAAAACAATCTCTGTAATTGTTAGCAATTACAGTTAGCAATTACAGAGCGCATGAAGGCCATGATGTCCTTCCCCCACGCATCCATCAAGATGTCTCCTGTCTGAGTGATGTCATAATAAATCGTACCATCACCCAGAGGCACGTCTAAATCATCCGAATCATCCTCCTCCTCACCGCCACATGGCCCGAAGCACTATGCCATGCATCCGCCACCGCTCTCCCTGCTACTACGCCTGCTACCCTGTCGTGTCGAGCTCGTACGCTGGCCACTCGTAGCTGGGGACTGCACGGGACTACGCTGACCACTCGTAGCTGGAGAACCGAGTCTCGACGGCTGGGGAGTACGTCGACGGCTCGCCGAGACAGAAGGACCTCCTGACAGCATGGGGGAAGGGGCATAAGACGGGATGACAGAAGGGACATAAGACGGCATGGGGGAAGGGGCATAAGACGGCTGTGCGGACTCCGCTGGGGTGATCTCAGCCGGTCTGGGGTGGCTCGGAGTCTGTAGTGCCGACTCCTGGGGAGTGTTAAGGGTACCCGTCATGTACCCGTATAACTCCGCAGGACTAGGAGGGTGCCCTAAAATGTTATATAAATCCTTTCATATCGATTCCCGCGGATCAGGTGAGCTAGAAGCACTTCCTCCCCACATGTTAAACTGGAAAAAAGGAAACAAATCTATTACTTTGGGAGCTGAGAAGAAAGGGGAAAAAAAAAGAGGCTCTTTCAGAGCGCGTCTATAGACCCGTCTGATCTGCGCGTCTATAAACGCATCTAACAGAGCGTTTAACAATTCAAGTAACACCGCGTCTAACAGTTCGTCCAGCAATCCGTCTAACAGTGCGTTTACAAGCGCGTCTAACAGTCCGTCTAAACATCCGTCTAACAGCGCGTCTAAAAGCGCATCTAACAATTCGTTTAAAACTCCGTTTAACAGAGCGTCTGTGTGAGCGTCTACATACGCGTCTGTGTGTGTCTGTAACAAGCCAGACGCGCAAATAGACGCGCCTGTAGATGCGCGTTTAGACGCCTCTATACACGCGCTCCGACAGGCGAGAATACTAAAAAGTCGAAAAGGACGTTTCGCCCGACAAAAGAACGTGTCGCTCATACCTAGATGCTGCGTTTCGTGGATGCGAGAAAGTACAAAACTGGAAAGAGCAAGCAAGAACAACTTCAAAAGAACTTACTTGGAAAAAGGTATGGAAGGATCCTTCTTTGCCAAACTTGTTTCTTCTCCTTGTTCGTACTCCTCCTCTTCTTTAGGCTTGGAAGCAAGTGTAGGTACGGTCCCTTTGTCTTGAGTGAAAGCTTGGAACTGTGTATGGGAGGCTCTCTCTTAAGCTTCGAATCTATAGAACTGCTAATAAAGAAGGAAGAAAGCCGCTCACGAAGTTTAAGTAGTCAAAAGAAAAGCAAAGCGAGCGGCGCGCCGAAAAGCAGGTTTAAAAGCCGCGTCTATAGTCGCGTCTATTAGCGCGTCTATAGTCGCATCTGAATACACAGAGTAGATGCGTCTATAGTCGCGTCTATTAGCGCGTCTACCGGTGCGTTTAAATACACAGAGTAGACGCGCGTTTAGACGCGCAATTAGACGCGACATTAGACGCGACGATAGACGTGGCGATAGACGCAACACAGAGTTTTTAAGTTAAGCATTTGAAGAAGACCAAATTTGGTGGGTTGTTTGTTTGTAGGATGTCTCCATCTTCAACAAGCAGCTCCAGTGAGGATGAATCCCTCCGTATCCACCATCGCGAAATGTGGTTGGAGCAAAAAATCAAATGTCTGTGTGATCGATGTCGAGGAAACATGTATCGTGCACGCAGGATTACGCTCAATCATATCTCAAAGTATGGAGAATGGGATGTGACCGTAAACAGGGTAAGGGTTTGTAAGTTAAGGTTGATTAAGATACCTATGGGTGTTCATATGTTTGAGTTATAATGATCCCGTTTTAATTTGATACAGGATGTAGTGCCACACCCGCACATGTTACCCTATGCCCGTCGTGAGGAGGCAAAGCGTCGGCGATATGAGGTGGGATCTTCAGGAGGGACCATTACGGATGCATGGAGTGATGGTGATAGTAGCCCTCCACCATTACCTCATGAAGCCGTGGAGGAGGAGGTGTTTGATGATATGGTGCGGGATTTATATGTCCATCAAGGGAGGGATAATAGCATGGAGCAGGATGATCTTTTTACCGCAGCATCGACTCCACTGTTTGAGGGGTGCACATTCTCTGTTCTACGTGCCTCCCTTGAGTTACTAAACTTGCAAACCATCTATGGATGGAGCAATGCAAGTTTGAATGCATTACTCAAGTAAGCTTTAAAGTCGATTTTGCAAACATGGTGAATTATGCTAGTGGGTCAATTACTCGAATGCTTTTCCTCATTTATGGTCTTCACGTGCAGGCTATTGTGTAAAATGCTTCCAAGGGAGAATAAATTACCGACCTCAAGAGATATGGCAAGGCAACATGTGACCTCTCTTGGAGGATTAGATTACAAGCGCATCCATGCATGTGTCAACGATTGCGTTTTGTTTCGTGGACTACATAAGGATGCAAGAGAGTGTCCTACTTGTGGAGAGGCAAGATATAGAGCAGATCTCAAAACCTTGGACGTGCCTCGTAAGGTATTGCGACATTTTCCCATAATCCCTCGCATCCAACATATGTTCAAGTGCAAATCTTTTGCAGAGCTCATGTCATGGCATTCCTCCCATCGATCAACCGATGGCAAGTGGAGAACTCCCGCGGACTCTCCTGCGTGGAAGCATATTGAAGACACATGGCCAAGCTTCAAGGAAGAACCTAGGAGCTTGAGACTTGGATTGGGTATGGACGGTGTGAACCCATTTTGTCTCAAAAGCACGTCTTACAGTGTATGGCCAGTGGTATTGGTGAATTACAATCTTCCACCCTCTATGGCTATTAAGAAAGGACATGTCATGCTGTCCCTTCTAATTCCAGGGAAACATAAAGTCAAAAACCCTGATGTTTATTTGGAGCCTTTGATTGATGAGCTAGAGATACTTTGGAGAGGTATCGAGGTGCATGATGTGAGCAGGCCTCCCTCGTCACGAGACTTCAACTGCAAAGCAGTCTTGATGTGGACGACGATGCATGACTTCCCAGGCTATGGCGAGTGTTCAGGTAAGCATTGCATTTTTTAATTATGAATAGGCAAAGGACGTGGCACCCTAAACCCACCTTCCACTCTTAATTGCATCTATTGTTTCAGGTCTCACTACATCGGGTTACCATGCATGTCCTGTTTGTGGTCCTTCACTAGTTGCCTCACGGGCAGACGCATTGAATAAGGTCATCTATGAGAATCACCATCGATTTCTCCCACCTGATCATCCTAGATATGTTGCCCCTTGGAATGAAGTCCTCCCACAATCACTCACCGCGGGAGATTGGATGAGAATTTGGGACGGTTCCACGACTCCTCCACCACTTGGCATGAGCCGGTAAGGATTTGTAACTATTGGCTGGAAGTAAAGATTGGCTATATTGGTTGAAAGTGAAGATTGGCTATATTGGTTGAAAGTGAAGATTGCACGCTAACACTTTATTTTGTTTAGATACTCCATCTTTTATCGTTTACCATATTGGTCCCACCTCAAGATCAATCACCTGCTCGATCCCATGCATATCTTCAAGAATGTGGCATCTACCATTTGGGAGCATTTGAATGGGACACGAGATTCGGCAAGCATAAGGGAGGATCTACGTACCACAGGGAGGATGCGTGAAGCTTGGCCTCAAGAGAGACCAAATGGGCGTGTTTTTTTACCTCGTGCACCGTGGATGTTATCAAAGCTAGAGATGGCAACGGTGAAGCGCGCTATTACTACAATTCGTACTCCCACTGGATGCATGAGGTGTTTGAAGGGAGCCTTTACAAAGAGCAAGAAAAGAGGTGTAGAGCAATTATATGGCTTGAAATCTCATGATTGGCACAAGATGCTCCAAGTAAGTATTTTATATGCATAATATCTTTTTCCTTTCAAATTTGTGAGTGAATAGCTATAAGCAACTAATCAACCACCTCCTCACGGGTTCAGTTCATACTACCTACTAGCATTTCACGTAGTGCATCAAAGGACGTGAAAGATTGTATTTACAAGATGGGCGAGCTTGTGAGGTATGTGAGCTCAAAGGAAATAGATCCCACCACGCTTGAGAATGCTCGAGTTATGTCAGTGGAGGCGGTTTGTTTAGTGGAGGAGACATTTCCACGTTCTATTCTCACAAGCCAACTACATCTCATAGTACATTTGGTGGATGAGATTGCTATATGCGGTACTATACATGCACGATGGTTGTTCTTCCTCGAGCGCTTCATGAAGACGTTGAAGGGCTTCGTGAGACAAAATGCAAGACCCAAAGGTAGCATGGCCGAGGGTTGGTTGGTACAAGAGTCACTTGTATATATTTCTGAGTTTCTTGTTGATGTGGATAGCTCTCTCCCACGACTATGGAGAGATGATGAAGACCTAAGGATGACCTCTATTGTGCCTCAAGGAAAAGGACGCAACAAAGTAATAGACACGGAGTTGCGTAATAGTATCAACCTCTTTTGCGTGCTTAATAGTGATGTGATGAAAAGATGGGTGACAAGATACGAGGATGCAAAGGCAAGAAGACAAGAAGAAAGGGCCCTCTTTCGTACACACCACGGATCTCGTGTGCCATACCCTCAGCGTCTAAGAGCACTTCCAAAGGATATTCATGTGGATTGGCTACTTGATGAAATGGAGAAAGCAGAGAAAGACGAGGGGATGCATATCACAATGGAAGAATGGGAGTATGCTAGGGGATGCATGAGCAAGGTCGGTATATAGAATGTTATGCATAAGTTAGGAGGTTTTTATAATTTAGATTGCTTATTTAATTGATTTTTTCTTAGTGTAGTGCACTATGTTCAATGCTATATGGTGTGAGGGCAAGCATTTTCGAACACAACAGATTGATGATAAGAGAAACACACAAGATTGCGGCGTCATTGCTAGCTTTGAGGGAGCCAATGGAGCCATGGATGATTATTGTGGCATAATCCAAGATATCATTATGCTTGACTTTCGACGCTTCTTTGTGTATGTTTTGGATGTAAAGTGGTTTAAGGACGTGGTGGAAAGAGGCCCTAATGCAACAATCAAACGCCATGCAAGTGGCTTTGTAACTATTGACTCCACAAAGTTTTGGCAAAGTAGGAAGGACACACTAGTACTACCGCAACAATGTGAACAGGTACTGTGCACACACATAAAAATACTCGCTTTTAAATATTTGATGCAAGAAAAGTAACATGATTATATTTGTGTTTGAATTTATCAACCAATGGTGGATAATAATAGGTGGTGGCATGTCATACCTATTATGCCACGTTCCAAAGTGATGTATAGTACATTTACTAATATGGAGCGTATGGAGGATGATCATGGCCATGGACGTGATGATGACCGTGATACAAGAGAGGAGGATGATCATGAGATAGGAGATATAGATATTGAGGCCGGCATTACCCGTGAGGACGAGCCTACCATTGGAGATCTTGATTTCGATGAGCACATGAGTGGCACAAGTAGTAGTGGGTTGAATGTATTTGTAGATCTAAACACTTGTTTGGATTTTGAAGTAGATAGTTTGGCAAGGATTGATCTCATTGAGGATGAGATTGAACCGTAGCCCCACAATTGATATTGGCAAAACTATTTTACATATTGTTTCATTCTCCTCATTTCCCTTAATTCTTGTATATGTGGGCTTGCAAAAAATTATGTGCTTTGGTAATCATGGGCAATGTTTGGAAAGCAATGATGTACACCAAAATCTCACTTTCTGTATTCTCTAGAGCGCGTCTATTTACGCATCTAAATGCGCATCTGAGTCTCAGTGTAAACGCGCAAATAAACGCGCAAATACACGCACAAATAGACGCGCTAATAAACAGGATGTTAGACGGGCCCGTATTTTCTCAGATCTAACGCGCAAATAAACGCGGTGATTTATGCATAAATAGACGAGCGTTTAGCCGCGCCTATAGACGCGCCCGTAATTTCTCTACTAGAGCAACGCCTATAGATGCGCCCGCTATTTTGCGTGTCTACCAAGCGCATCTATAGTTGCTTTGTGTTGTTGTGCTTGTATCTTGGGTAGTAAGGCACATAAGTATGATTAATGTCACAGTCAAGGTTGTTGGGCTATAAATGTTTTACTTCTATATAACAATACTAAACTACAAACTTACCAGGAAAAGGAAATATAATGAAAGTGTATAACTCAAAGATCCATTACAAAATATTCCCAAGGTAGTTAAAAGCTAGGCATTTGCTTTAGAGCAGACAAATAACATTATCATAAAGATAGGCACAAATGTTTATTGCCCACGTGATTTACAAAAGACAAGAAGTTTTTTGCATTGCATGTAATCAATCCCCTCTCGTGAACTATTCTTATTTACAACATACCATTAAGCAAAGTCAAATTGTATGAAGCTATGCTCTAAAAAGTAATTATATTGAACAATATGAGTATTACAATATACTTAGCTACTTGGATTGGAGTTGCTCTTATGGAGACCACCTTAGCTTAAAGGACCCTTTAATGTATTGTCTTTCAATCATCCTCTGAATTTGTTAAGACATCAACTAATAGTTACCAAAATGGAATATTTATGACATCGAGTCTGATTTCAGCAAGCTATAGAAGTACTACAACTGAAGACCATATTAGATAATTTGAGAAAATCCCAATTCCTATAATGGAAGTTTTGAGAGAAATTAGACCCTTTTTCCATACAAAACAAGAGAAATAGGTAATCATTCTCATTCACAAGAGAAAATATCAATCCCAAAATGGCAACTTTGGGAGAAATTATAGCCTTTCTCCATAGAAAACAAGAGAAATAGGTAATATGTATTACATTTGTATTCGCAAAAGTATGAAATATCAAGTATGCTCTTAATCAATAAAAAGAATATCATTGCATAAACTACATTACCATTAAGAAAATTATTAACCTCCAAATTCATTGGAGTGAGAATCATCTTGTGAGACTTATTGGAGTTCATAAATGCCTTAATATCTTTTAAATTTCCATTAATATTGATGCCAACTCCCTATTCTCACCTAAATAGAATACATGGGTGATGGATTGGAGTGTTTAGGAATTGGAGTACTTGGCATCTCTCTAGGCAGCATACTTGCTTAGAGGCCTATAGAGAGTGTGGAGAGGTGCGTCCTTGATGTATGCATGAATGGAATCATGAACTTGTTGGTATCGAATTGCCTTAGTTGCACAATTGTTGCAATTGGTAGTAGAACCACTTGAAGCTTGGCATAGACTTGTGGCATTCTTCAAGTCTCTATGGTCCAATGAGAAGATTGGTGCTGCATCCGATGCTTGTGGCATAGAAGCGACGGTAGGTTCTTATTTGTCTACTCGCTTTCTAGGAACAGGTTCTTGTGAGACTTATGCATTCCTTGCCAGTATTGAGACAACAGTAGAGGCTATCTTTGGTGAGTGTCCCTTTGGAATCCAATGAGCCTCCCCTTTCCCTCTTAATACAAGAACTTCTTGTGTTTCCAACCCATTTTGAGGGACCAATGTGAGTGCTGCAGGCACTTGTGTAGTTGTCTCTCGTAGCATAATCATGTGAGGGTACAATGGGGTTTCTTGTGGTGATATCTTAATTGAATTTTCCCTTGGGTCCAGCAGTAGGTTCTTATGGGTCTACCTCATTTTTAGAGGCCTCATTCTTAGAATAATATTGTTTGGTAGGAGGTTCTCGTCACTATACCTCATTTTTAGAGGCGGGATCTTATGGCACTATTGCATCCCTTGCCCTGGACCTTGTTAAAAGTAGTGACTTAGAGTTAGTGGGAGACTTACTAGGGTTCATGGTTTTTGGAGCCTAAGATTTGGGCACCCATATGAAGTTGTTACCCCTGTCCAAACTTGGAGACTCTAGCAACCTCTTGGAATGGAACCCACCTAGGGCCCGGTACTTGTGTTTCCCCTTAGTTGTCTTGTGTCTTGTACTAGATTTTTTCAGTTGCACGTCTTGGATTATTATTGATTTAGAAAGTGGGTGGAGAGGCTTAGCTGCACAATGGATCTAATCTTCCATAGACTGTGAGGTTGAGGGTGGGAGTGTACCTTTTGATTGCCTATAGGAGTTCTTTCCTTTGGATGTACAACCATTAGCAAGATGGACGGGCTGGCCATCAAACCATTATGCCATGGATGTAGAGCTATCAAGATATCATGTTGTTACACTAATGTTGCAAACACCTTATTATTGCCCATGCAGAAGCCAGTATCCAAACCACTTTGTTGCATTCTTATAGGACCCTATTGTAGCAAATATCATATAGAGAATTGGTGTAGGGCGCTTGTGGGGGGCAATCATAGAAGAGTGAGGCTAAGTGGTTGAGGAAATGATGGAAGTAACCATGCAACTATTGCAAATAATCTGAGAAATGAGAGGAAGAGGGAGATGGGGAATGGAGCATGACACGAGGGATAGGGAGAGGGAGGGCAATGTGAGGGAGAGGGAGAGGGAGACGGAGACGGAGAGAGGAAGGGAGGGGACCATGATGGGGGCAAGAGTAGAAGGAAGGATGTGATGGAAAATGAGTTACGGGAGAGGTGAGAGTTAATATAATGCCCTCAAGGAATTCAAACTTCCCGCTCTAGAATTCAAACTACCCTTTCCTCCTTCTCCCCCCCCCACCTCTCTCTCTCTCTCTCTCTCTCTCTCTCTCTCTCTCTCTCTCTCTCTCTCTCTCTCTCTCTCTCTCTCTCTCTCTCTCTCTCCATTCCCCCCAGCTCCCCTTATCTCCCTCCCCTTCTCTCCCTCCCCTCCTTTGTCCCTTCCCCTCCCCTTCTCTCCCTGCCCCCCTTCTCTCCTGCCCCCCCCCCTTCTCCCTCCCTTCCCCCCCTTTTTCCCTCCCCTCCCTTTCCCCCCCTCCCCCCCTTTTCCTCTCCCCCCTCCCCTCCCCCCCCTTTTCCCCACCCCCCCCACCTCTCCCCCCTCCCCCTTTCCTCTCCCCCCTTCCTGCCCCCCCCCTTTCCTCTCCTCCATTCCATTAATTCCCTTTTTTCCCTACCCTTCCCAAGATAAATTTTAAAGGGAGAATATTCTCCCAAAGATGAATTTAGGAGCTTCTCCAAACTACTATGGCTTATTTCAATCTTGAAATTTGCTAAATTCGCCCAAAAATTAACATAACTTTCTCATATGAGGTCCAAATTTAGCCATCCAAGTACTCAAATCGATCAGCATAAGCCATATAAAGTCATCTATAGGGTTAGAATTTTCAAATTCTAGCTGATTAAAGGTCCTACAAAATGATATTTTAATAAGGACATCCATCAAGCTATATCCAACTCAACACATAATAAAAAATTAGCTTTTTCCTTAGATAGGACTATAAAGAATAAGAGAAAGAAGAAGCACATACCAAGCACCCTTAATGCCCCTTTACAAATCTATTGAATACATTCCAAACATTCTCATCCAAAGTATACTTTTTGCTATTAGATAGGTTTGTCAATGCAATGAATCTCTCAATATCTATCATGTCAAGGTCTGTAAGTTCATAAGTAAAGCATCTTAAGCCTTTTTCCTTTTGATATCACCCAAGTTGGACTTCTACTCTAGAAGGTCTATTTGAGAGGTTGAACCCTTTCTTATATTCCACATATCCCCACCAACCTTTCTCCTCATCTTTTGAACTCATCTAAGAAACCATGTAGCTTGTTTCTTCTTCTTTGAAAAGATCTTGGATTGCATTCCCTTTTCCTTTTTCTTATTTTGTCTTCTTCTTGAAAGTATACATCACAATCAGAACCTAGTCCAAATAGTTTCTCATTTTATGTACCTAGAGGAATTTCTTCCTTAAAGTTGGACTTCTACTCTAGAAGGTCTATTTGAGAGGTTGAACACCTTCTTATATTCCACATATCCCCACCAAGCTTTCACCTCATCTTTTGAACTCATCCAAGAAACGATGTAGCTTGTTTCTTCCTCTTTGCAAAGATCTTGGATTGCATTTCATTTTGCTTTTTCTTGTTTTGTCTTCTTCTTGAAAGTATACATCACAACCTAGTCCAAATAGTTTCTCATTTTATGTAGCAAGTGGTGCTTCTTCCTTACAGTAGTATACTCCTTGTCGAACCCTTGTAAGTCTATCTTTAGAGGGTGTGCTCAGGGGGTGTACTACTAATAAGCCCTAGGTATCACGTGCGTTCAAGGGGTATTTTTAAAACCCCTTAACTAAAATTTTTTCACCAATAAAGATACCCCTCTTTACTTATGAACTAACAGATTTTTTTCTAAAGTTGAATTAAAAAACCCCTCCTATTATTGTAAATTTGTTATATTTTTTCCAAAAGTTTCATTAAAATACCCCTCCTTTTGAATGCACATGGTATACTAAAATTTTATAAGGTGAACCCCCTAAGAGGGTGTGGGATTTCCATTTAGCTAGCTTAACAATGTGGACTGGAAGAGAGTATTACCATCAATTCTAACAACTGGGTTCACTACTTCTTGTTCATGTATGAGAGAATCTACCAAATGTCTAATTTCACCTATGTAGGCATCATTATCATTGTCCTCTATCTTTGACACTGATCTACTTGTTGGGTTTCTTCTCTTCAATCAGATTATTGTGCATATGCATCTACAAATCTAGCTGGCGAAGGTTCTAGCCACCACTTCCAGTCCTCACCCTTTAGCTTTATACGCCAATCTTCACACATTTTGTGAGTAGCTTTCAGCCCTTTCTTCAAAACTTTGATGATTTATCATCAATTGAGACACAATTATAGTCTCCTAGATTAGCTTCTAGCATTTTCTCTTTGAGATTCAATTCCGTCTAGACATGTTTTTGCTTCTTGTGTGCCCATGTAAATAAGGGACTCTCGTTTAACATTCAAAGTGTGCAAGCCTATTAAGACTACCAACACTATGTAGCATTCCCATCAAGTCATAAGCACATTCTTGTCCCACCATGCTTTCAATCATATTGAATAAGATTTCAACTTCATATGATCCTATAAGATGTAAAGGGCACCTAAGGCTTGGACACAATTCTCTAAAGTACTTTATTAATAAGAGAATAAAATGGCATGAGAATTTTACATCTAACAAAGCCTACAAGACCTCTAAATTTGGAAGAAAAAGGAAAATTTTCCCTTAAGATGGACTCTATCTATAAGGCTCAAGTGTGGAGACAAGAAGATGTCGATGTAGTCATTGGCAATTTCAAGGTAAGCTTGTGTTCCAACATGCTCCTCTCTTTTCTATGCATTCCATTGTTTTCTAGTTCCCCTAAACACCATTGCCGTTGTCTACAACATATCCTTTGAGCTGTAGCCCAATAGTGGTGGTCATTTTGTCTAATATCTCCCTCTCTTAGCATATTCTTCTTGATGGAATATATCCCTCTCTTAGCCTATTCTCTCTTAACATATGCAACCACATGTCAAAGCTTAAACAATTATTCTATGATGTAAGCTATGATGAGATCAAAAGTCGAATGAACTACGAAGTGTCTAAGACTAGTTATTTTGCAAAATATATACCTAATAAAACAACAATATTCAAATAAACGACCAAGTGCTAGATCCCAAGGATCATGAACAACACATACAATCAAATGGTATGACCAATTGTCGAGCTATTTCAAGACAAGAGGAAGGAGCCCTTATAATGACATTGAAAGTTGCATAATACGACCAAGTGTCGAAATGCATACTTACTTATCTAGTTGCACCTCAACCAAGTGATAGGATCCAATGCAGAGAGATAAGCACCATACAAATGCATGGCCCAAAAGGTGACTCACATATTACGTGACAATGATCGACATATTGTGCCAAAAGGCCAAATACAACACTACATTGATATATAATAATTGTCATATAATATCAAGAAGACTTAAAGAAATTCACCAAAGCTTTGGGGGGAAGAAAGAAAGATCATAACATAAACATGTTAGTTTAGGTGCCGATAAGGATAAATTTCTAGAACTTCTTGTCCATTTAGCTAAATAAACATGAATCTATCCCTTTGCCCCATTTACAATTTACTTTCCTATCTATAACACTGAGATAAAGCCCTGCACACACACACACTTACCCCCTCCTCCCTTTTCTCTTCCCACATATAACCCCCCCTCCCTTTCTCCTCCCCTCCACACCTAATTCCCTTGATTCATCCCAACTTCTATATTATTCCCCCTTTTTTTCCTTAAATTGTTCTCACTATTTTAACAATTTCTTAATTCTTGGTTTTTTAATCTCCTAAAATTCCTTCTCCCTTTCACACCTACCTCGCATAAATCCCAATTTCTATTTTTCCTTCCTCTCAAATTTTTTCATTAATTTAACATTGGTTTCAAATATTTCCCTCCTTGTGGTTTTTTTAAGTTGTTAAAATCTTCTCCCCCAAACCCCAAAATTAAAAAAAATTAAAAAAATCCCTAATTCCCAAGCTCTCTAATTTTTTCAAGAAATAGATAAATTCTTTTTTAACTCATGCTATATTTTTAAGTCCTTTCAACCCCCAACTTTTTAAAAATAATTTACCTAAACTAACCCCCTTTAACTAAACATCCTTAACTAAACTCATTTAAGACTAAAACCCTCCACTAACTACTCCCTAACGTTCCCAAAAAAACTTGACTCCCCTCCGCGGCTCTATTTCTCGACCCCCTTCCTTGACTTAAAGTCCTAGCCTATATAAGCAACCCTACTCTTAGTCTAGTCTCACCGTACCTCCTAGCCTTCACTGACAGCCTCCACGGACTGTGGACCTGCATCCAACAAGCCTCCCTGCTAGTCTAATTCCCGTGCAAGATTCCTTGTGCTAGTGACCACCAGGCTTCTCCCTCTCTTTACTACTAATAGACCGACTCTGCAATCCCGCGGCTCCTGCCGGCCCGTTATCATTACTGCTCAAGCATCCAGTCCTCATTACTACTTGAGCCTCCACTCCTCTACTGTTGTAGTGCCTAGACCCCGTGAACCTATTAATGTGCAGTCTGTTCTAGGGTCTGCGCCGTCGCAATCCCATCAGCCGCCACGAATCCTTGCGACAAAGTACTCTGCCCCACCCCTCGAGCACTGCCGCTCCACACAAACCACCATGGATGCACAAGTGCAATCCACGACCCTTGTTTAATCCTTTTTTGCCTTGTAAACATCATATAAGTACATATATTAACCCCCCCTCCTCCCCCCCCTGTTATCTTAGTTTTTTTTTTTCTTTATTTCTTGTCATTTATTTCATTAAACCCCCCCCTCCCTTCCCCTCCTTTATGTTTAAAATTTCCTTCTCTTTATTAAAACACAATATATATATATATATATATATATATTCCTGTTTGCTTTAATGTTTTCTATATAAATGTAATTTTCTTTACCTCCCTCTTAATTCTTATTATTTCTTAGCTCCTCACTTGCATTTTCTTTTTGGTTTTCTTAATTCTCATTTAATATTTCGTCTCATTTAGCTCCTCTCATGTTAACCCCCTTTTTTTGGGTTGTTAGACTTAGTCGTCTATTCTGCTAAATTGTGTCATTTAGTTATTCATTTAAATATTTGAGTTCATTATTACTTTACTTCTCCATCAAATGAAGCTGTTTTCAAAAAAAATAAAATTTCAACTTTGGCTTTAATTTTTGAGCATTAAGAATTTGTAATTTTAAAATTTTATTTTGGTCCCCTATTTTGCCATCTATTGTCCTTCTCTCTCTTCACTTTCCTTCATCCTCTTCTTGTGTGTTTATTTAATTATATTAGCTCTTGTAAATTTTTTTGGCATTTGATTTTTCCTCTTTATTGAAGCTTTCATGTATTCTAAACTTTTTTTCAATTCAGTGGTCCTTTATTAACAATTGTGGGTGTGGATTACTACCAATGAAGCATCATCATGATTAAATTAATTATTTTCTTAAAAATATTGATAGGTTTTTTTTCACAAGGGTGTGGACCACCCCCCTTGGAATTTTTTATTTTTTTATTTTCACATAAAGAGGTGGATCATTCGGTGGATTGCTTTGAATTATTAATTTTTCAATAATGGCTGTGGATTAAACCAAACTTTTCTTTTGCACATTGAATGAGGATTAACATTATTTTTACTTAAGAATCCATGTGGTTGTCTATATTCCTAGGTAAAGGGATAACAAGCTAGGGAAAACAGGCATTACCTGTCCACCCAAACGTAACTATGATGTCCTAATAGCTAGTTTGAGGTCTATATGGAGCATCCACTAGGTTATGTTCATGTTGTTCATCTTGAGTTTGTTTGCACGTTGAAGGAAGCCTTGTATGGCTTAAAGCAAGCACCCAGAGCATCATCTGACAAGATAGGACAGTATCTTGTCACTATTGGCTTTCAGATTTCCAAGGCATATTTCTCACTTTATGTGAGAAAAATAGAGAAAGGTATTATGCTGCTTGTCATTTATGATGATGATTTGATCATCACAAGTGATATGATGAAGATATCCTTGATGTGAAAATGCTATTGAAGCAGAAGTTTGAGATGAAGGATTTGGGAGAGCTACATTACTTCTTGGGCATTGAGGCGATTAGATCCACAAGTGGGATATGTCTCTTGCAGAGGCAGTATGGATTGGACATGCTCTCCAAATATGGGATGACAGGCTGTAAGCCTATTTCAGTTCCTTTAGAGCAGAATGTGAAGTTGTGCACAGATGCAAGTGAGCTTCTGGAAGACCCTACTATGTATAGATGCATAGTAGGAAGTTTTATTTATATGACTATTACTAGGCCAGATTTGAGCTATGCATTGGGTTGGTAAGTTAGTTTATGCAGGCTTTAAGGAATCCATATTTGGATGCAGCTAGACACATACTGAGGTATGTGAAGTCCACATTGCAGTATGTACTATTTTATGAGACTAGGGTTCAGATATAGTTCCATGGATACACTGATGCTGATTCGGCTGGTAGTATTTCTAATAGACAATCTACAAGTGGATATATGTTCTCTTTTGGGAGTGCTGTAGTCACTTGGAGTAGCAAGAAATAGCCTATAGTTTCCTTGTCGAGCATAGAGGCTCAGTACAGGATGTGAGGTAGCTTGGTTGCATAAGCTACTTTATGATATGCATCAGTCTATAGATGGGCCAGTTTTCATTTATTGTGACAACATGAGTAGTATACACTTGGCAAATAACCCAGTCTCTCATGCTAGAACAAAGCACATTGAGGTGCATTATCACTATGTGTGGGAGAAGGCTCTAGTAGGTTTTATTGATCTAGTTTATGTTAGAACAGAGGATCAGGTAGCTGACATATTCACGAAGGCATTGGGTACACAGAAGCTGCGCAAGTTCAAAGACCTACTTGGTGTGCAGGAATTGGGATTGAGCTCGAGGTAGAGTGCTGAGATATTGAGCTCCACTCGTGATATGCCAAGGTGACCATTGTGCATCGCTGTAGATTCGGTTGGTACACCGCCCATGAATAATAGCTAGATGACAGCTATCTTTATGTACTCTAGTTAGTGGGTCAGTTAGTATGCCACCTTAGTTAGCTGAGTTTGGTTTGAGACCCACATATAGGGTTCACCTATTCTTTTGTACTGAGAGTTCTTTTGGCTTACACAACTAAGAAGAGGAAAACTGTTTTCAGCCTCCACCTTTGTGTATGTGAGAAAGCTACAAGTGAGACTTGTTCCTTCTCTCCCACTCTCTTCACAGGTTCTCCCGACCCAAAAGTGTCTTAGCAAGGATGGCTTGACTCCAACCTTCTTTTAGAACTTCTGGGAGATTATCTCCACCCCTTTCTGACTAGCATGCTAGGAGATTTTTGACATGGGCTCCCTCCCTCGGTCCTTGAGAAGGGGTGGATTTGTTTGATCTTGAAAGGGGGAGACATGTCACACATCTAGCAGTGGAGACCAATCACTCTACTTGATACTTCTAAAAAGACCCTCACCAAGGTATTGAGCTTGCAGTTATGGCCCCATCTTACTCACATCATTCCCAACACACAGACGGGGTTCGAGCATTTTGGAAAGCATCTTCACATTCCTGGAGGCAGTGGATTGGTGCAAGGATTCATCACAGCCATTGGCTGTCCTTCTCTTGGACTTTGAGAAGGCCTACAATAGGGTGGATGGCCTTCCTAGAGGGCACTATGTGGAGATTGGGTTTCTCAGACAGATGGGTTAGAGGAGTTTCTGCACTTTATTCAGGGAGCTCTAGCCAACAGGGAGGACACACAGGTGAGGCCTTTCCTCTCTCTTGCTCGGCCCACCAAGGCTACCCACTCGCTCCCTTCCTCTTCTTGTTTGTGGCGGAGGCTTTGGGCTACTACTTGAGATCATGGGTGGTGGGCCTCACAGGGGTGAGGCTCCTAATTAGACAAGAGGAGGAACTACTCTCGAACTGCTTGACTTTGAGTTTGTAGATGAAACGGACTTGTATGTTGAGGGCACCACAGCGAGTTTGCCCTAGCTATCCACTGCAAGGCCTCGGGTGCGCGGATCAACTGGGCAAAGTCTATAGGTTTCTTCATGGGCTATGAGGAGACATAGGAGATTTGTGAGTGGGGGAGTGACTTTGGCTTCAGATGGATAACGCAGGGCCACACAGCAAGATACCTTGTATGCCAGGTTGGTATTGACACTAGAGTAGAGCAACAGATCACCTTGATCCTTGAGAGTGTTCGGTGCAAGCTTCTCTACTAGAGCTCATGCCTTAGTGGCAAACCAAGTCCTTCTTGTTGCCACAGCCTGGTGTATCTCCTCCTACTAGTGCTTTCAAAGAGGATGCATTGGGCAGCTCTGACAGGTGGTTCTAAACTTCCTTTGGGCAGGTTCGGATGGCACTCAGAATACTAGATCCCAAGTTGCTTGGCAGGTGGTGACCACAGACACTGGGAGGCTTGGGTATCATAGATCCAGAGATGCACAATAGAGACCTTTTGGGCAAGTTGGTGGTTCACGGCCTCACCCGAGGTGCAAAGCCTTTGAAGCTCCTCTTACTAGCAAGGGCTTCTAAGGAACACCTCACACACTAGAGTGAAGGGGTGAATTACCTATGGGCTTGGAGTCCTATGCAAGGAGTGTGTGAGTGTAGGTGTGCTAGAAGGTTCTAGTGACTCATCTGTTAGGTGTGTCAGGTTGGTGTGATGTGTGAGTGATCATAGGAGGTGACTGATTGAGATAATCATGGAGATGATTGTGGATCTAGGATCTACCAACATGGAGGTAGTTGCATGTATATGTAACCACTCTTTGAATAAAGCTTCACATTTGTGCCTCACTGCTTTCTCTATGGATTCACATGGAGGATAGTGGTAGCCTCACACAGGTGGATCTTATTAGAGGCCCCCCTTATAGGGAAGGGTTCCCTTAATGAGTAGCCTTCACAGGGTCTGGAAGAGACTAGCAGGGGGTCTCATAAAAACTCAAATCTTGGGGCCTCTATGGCTCCCAAATCCAATTCAACTATAACTTCATGGCCCAAGGAATCCATATCCAATATTATGGGGAGGTTTGGTTAGTCTAACCTCGACATGCTAAATCCCAATGAAAGGAAAACTAGAGTGCCTAAGGAGCTGTAGCCTTCAAACATTATATGTACTAAGAATAACATGGAATATTTGTATCTCCACCGCATTGTGAATCATAGGAACAAGATGTGCAATTCTATGAGGGAGAAACGTCCTTCAATGGCACCTTCAAGCCAATGATACCTAGATATCAGCCACCAAATCTTACGGCATAAATGAATGAACAAACAGACTTTTGGGGGAACACATTTCCATGAACAATGGCTCCTTACGCTCCTATGTATCTAGCTTGGGGAGGTCGCCTAGAGGATAGAAGGCACTCCCTACCCCACGGCTACATTCTATAGACCAATGACCAAGTTAAAAGTGCTTATACCTAGGCCATCATTGGTGTAGCCACCAAGGCCAAGCCCACCTCGAATGGCAATCCTAGGGCCTAGTGATTAGGACTCACCAATTAATAACCTTGAATAGAACTCATTCTAGAGAAGGGTGTAGCATTTATTAAACATATTATTTGTTATGTATTGAGTTTAGGCATCTAAGAATCATCAGCATGGCTTGGCCTACCTAGGATACACTCTCCAATTCCATCTTATCACCTGTATCCCTCTCTCTTCATTAGATTGCAAGTGGAATATTTTCTTTTTTTATATAATTCATGCTATTAATGATTTTCTTCACTCTATTTATCAAGAGACTTCTTAGATGATGTTGAAATCTTTATGTCCCTCCACCCTAGGCTTTTGTCCATACCAATTAGTCTTCAAGATCATGCTGTGCACATCCTAGGGCAGGGGTGTCACTCATCATATGCAACCCTATCACATGAGTTCAAAAGATGGGTCTTTATTATTTCCATTACTTACATATTTATATATACATAAGGAAGTAAATTAAGGACTAAATGTTAAAACACAGAAGGGTTATGTAAATTACAAAAGTTTTAAAAGCTTGAGAGAAGCTCTCAGTATGCAATATGGGCATTTGTAAACTCTTTAGGAACAGTGGTTTATTCCTTTTGACATAAAATGAGATCATAACTTTAAAGAAGGGTGGAAATCCCTACCTTGGATTGCTGTGGTGATATGCAGTCTTTATGTAGTGTTAAATCAATGAAGTTTTCCTCTTACATTGTCTTATAGGAAGTAAACATCCCTTATTAACGAGCCTAAGATTAAGTAACAAACAATTTTTTACTTATAGGATAGAGGTAGGTGATGGTGTTTCTAAGAAAGAGGTAGCTAACATTATTTAGCATTATTTATTAGTGACATAAATTTGTAAAAAAGGTAGGAGGTCAAATATAGGATATAAGAAGGAAATGATGGCAGTGGTTTGTTTAATATGTAATAGGTCAGAGCCTAGGGCATTTACACAAGGAGAAGACAAAGCAAGATACAAGCAAGTATGCCCCTAGAGTGTAATGGTGATATACAAGAGGTGGAGAGACTAGATGGTTTGCCATCTTGTGTGGTGGGTGGCTTCTCATTGGTTGGAACCACTCACTTGGATGTAAGTGGACCCGGCATTGGTTAGAGCCACTTTTTCACCTTACCTTTATTCACATTAAACGAGCATCAAACCTTAATGAATGAGGGGTTTAAAATACACTATACCCACACCATGATAATATGGTTTGGACTCACTTTGGATAATACATAGGCCTTAATGTCACAACTCTTGTTCCCTTTAAAATTTATTTCACAAAGTAGGCTATAGTAGCCAATTAATTCATAATCGAAGTGTTGACCTTGGGGATACAAAATCTTGTTTATGTATTCATGGTGACCTTATGGTGACACTATGATTAAAAATATTTATCAATGATTTCATGTCCATGTGATCATGTTCAATTTATTTAGGGCTTGATTGATTGGTAGAGTCTTGGAACAGTCATGTGCTTCAAAGTTTATTATTTAGGGAAATTTAACAGTTAGGGCATAATAAATGAGAGCTAATGATGGATCTTTCACCAGAGCACACTCTAGAAATCGACCTTGGGTTGATTTGAGAAATGATAGCATAGGTTGTTGAACACAATGGCCAAGCTTCACAAAATCCTTCAGTTGAGTTGATCTCACACACAAACTCTCTCTCTCTCTCTCTCTCTCTCTCTCTTTCTCTCTAAGATAAGCTATGAAAATCAACCTTAGGTCAATTTCATGATCACTCCCCCCACACACACACACACAAACACACCCTCAGAATAATAGAGATGAAGAAACACATTCTAAGATATACCCACACTCTCTAGATGTCAACCTTGGGTTGATTTGAGAAGTGATAGTATATGTTGTTAAGAAAAATGGGTAAGCTTTATAAATCCAAATTAGGTGGATTGGATGATCACTCACACACACTACAAATCGATCCTAGGTTGAGTTGAGTAGTGATAGAAAAGGGTGTTTCCAAGCCTTGCAAATCAACCTTAGATCAATTTGAAGATGAATCATAAACATATACAAACACATTCTAACAATTATACACCAGAGAAACACATTTTAAGACATGCCCACAAACTTGAAACACTACAAACTATAGTTTGACCTTGGTTTGATTTGAGCATTAATAGCATAGTTTGGTGAACAAAATGGCCAGAATTTTCAACTCCAGCTTAGGTCGATTTGATAACTCTCTCTCTCTCTCTCTCATCACTGGGTGATGTTGCCCAAAATGCAAATCCTTCCTACCAAAGAGTTGGCATGGTTCACAGGTTTTGCAATACAAAGTGACATCCTTGAACAAGGTCGGCCAATAGTATCCAGCATGTAAAATCTTCTTAGCTGTATAGTCACTGGCATAGTGGCCTCTACAAAATCCATCATGATAATGCTTCAATACCTTGGGCACTTCATCTGTATCAATGGCCTGTCTTAGTACCCCATCCATGCCTTGACGGTACAACACCCCATCAAGGAGGGTGTAGTGCCTACTTTCTCTGCAGATCTTCTTTCTCTCATAGCTAGTACTTTCTAGAGGAAAGGAGAAAGCAGTCAGAAACCTATAAATACCACCATACCATGGATCCCCAACTTCTATGGCTGCTACAAGGGTTACATCAAGGCACTCCTCTAAATCAATCAAAGCATTCTTCAAGTTGGAACATCCCCCTTTTACAATTTTGAAAGAAAAATCATATTCTTGTAGAACTGCCAACCATTTGGCCAATCGGCCCATGGGATTTGGTGATTGAAGAACTTGCTTTGCAAGACCAGTGCTAGTGAGTATAATGAAGGACTTTCCAGCCACATAATGCTTAAATTTCTCAATGCAAAACACCAAAGACAAGGCATGCTTGTCAGCCTCTGAATAGCATCACTCAGTGTTGAGCAATTGTTGAGAAGCAAATCGAATGGGATACATGAACCGATCCTCCCCTTGCTGGAGAAGAATACCTGTGAGAGTGTGCGTACCAAACCCAGGATTGATATAGAAAGTCTTTGACCAATCTGGATTGCATATAATGGGTTCTGAAGCTAGAGCATTCTTGATTTGTGCAAACCCATGATCACAATCCTCATCCCAAGAGAAATCAAGCCCATCTTTTAATAGCATAGTCATGGGTCATGTCAAAGCAGCATATTGATCAATGAAGCGGCGATAATATCCTACTAGATTGACAAATGAGCGTACCTAACGTTTGGTTGTTGGCGGGGAGAGCTTCAGGATATCTTCTACCTTCTTGGGGTCAGGCTTGACACCCTCGGATGAGACAATATGTCCCAATAACCTCCCTTGAGTGGCTCCAATGGTGCATTTCTCAGGGTTGAGACTGCCATTTGCATCATTGACCCTTTGGAAGGCCAATCTAACCTTCATGACATGCTCCTTATGTGACGAGAATATACAAAAATCATCTAAAAACACCTCCAAGAAATACCCCCTGGGACCTATGCACACCATATTTTATTATACTATTGCCACATATACAAACACACACACATATTAATGCCTTTTTCCTTAGACAATTTTATCCATAACAATGCCTATTTGAAAAAATGTCAATACCACCTAGGTTGAGGGGTAGGAAAAGTATTGTGCCCATGGTTGATCGAGCATTAAATACCATTTTTGCCTTGGTGTCATGCACATCCGAAAAAACACGCTGCTAGGTATGTTATCCGATCAAGTACTTATGGGATGGGAATACCACTTTGCATGTAAGTCAATTCCACCTAGTTGAACGTGTGTACAAAGTATTGTGCCCATTAGATATGCTTTGCATTGTCGATCAAGCATAAAACACCGTTTTGGCCTTAGTGTCATGCACATCCGTAAAAAACCACGGTCCTAGGTGTGTTATTCAAACAAGTACTTCTCACAAGTACTTCTCAGATGGGGGCTCCACTTTGCATGCAATTCCCTTTCAACAAGGTTGAGGTGCATGCAAGGTATTGTGACCATCAGATATGTTTTGCATGGTCGATCATGCATTATACATCGTTTTTCCCCTAGTGATATGCACATCTGTAAAAAACACACCCTTAGCTGTGTTATCCAACCAAGTACTTATCTGATCTATGTGCCTCTTTGAGAACATGTCAATACCACCTAGGTTGAGGCATAGGAAAAGTATTGTGCCCATCGGATATCCTTTGCATCGTCGATCGAGCATTAAATACCATTTTTGCTCTAGTGTCATGCACATCCATAAAAAAACACGTTGCTAGGTATGTTATCCGATCAAGTACTTATGGGATGGATGCGCCACTTTGCATGTAAGTTAATTCCACCTATTTGAAGGTGTGTGCGAAGTATTATGCCCATCTAATATTCTCTCCATTGTCGATCAAGCATAAAACACCGTTTTTGCCTTAGTGTCATGCACAACCATAAAAAAACACGGTCCTAGGTGTGTTATTCAAAAAGTACTTCTTAGATAGGGGCTCCACTTTGCATGCAAGTTTGTTTCAACTAGGTTGAGGTGCGTGCAAAGTATTGTGACCATCGGATATGCTTTGCATGGTCAATCATGCATTATCCACCGTTTTTCCCGTAGTGATATGCACATCCACAAAAAAACACACCCTTAGGTATGTTATTTGACCAAGTACTTATCCGATGGGTGTGCCTCTTTGAGAACATTTCAATACCACCTAGGTTGAGGCATAGGAAAAGTGTTGTGCCCATCGGATATCCTTTGCATGGTCGATCGAGCATTAAATACTATTTTTGCTCTAGTGTCATGCACATCCGTAAAAAAACACGCTGCTAGGTATGTTATCTGATCAGACACTTATGGGATGGGCGTGCCAATTTGCATGTAAGTCAATTCCACCTAGTTGAAGGTGTGTGAAAAGTATTATGCCCATCGAATATGCTTTGCATTGTCGATCAAGCATAAAACATTGTTTTTTCCTTAGTGTCATGCACAACCATAAAAAAACACAGTCCTAGGTGCACATGTTATTCAAACAAGTACTTATCGGATGGGGGCTCCACTTGCATGCAAGTCTGTTCCAACTAGGTTGAGATGCGTGCAAAGTATTGTCACCATCGGATATGATTTGCATGGTCGATCATGCATTATACAACGTTTTTCCGGTAGTGATATGCACATCTGTAAAAAAACCCGCCCTTAGGTATGTTATCTAACCAAGTACTTATCAGATGGGTGTGCCTCTTTGAGAACATTTCAATACCATCTAGGTTAAGGCATAGGAAAAGTATTGTGCCCATCGGATATGCTTTGCATGGTCGATCGAGCATTAAATACCATTTTCGCCGTAGTGTCATGCACGTCCGTAAAAAAACACACTGCTAGGTGTGTTATCCAATCAAGTACTTATGCAATGGGAATGCCACTTTGCATGTAAGTCAATTCCACCTAGTTGAAGGTGTGTGCAAAGTATTGTGCCCATCGGATATGCTTACATTGTTGATCAAGCATAAAACACCGTTTTTGCCTTAGTGTCATGCACAACCATAAAAAAACACGGCCGAGCGGATATGCTTTGCATGGTCGATCGAGCATTGAATACCATTTTTGGCTTAGTTTCATTCACATCCATAAAAAAACACGCTACTAGGTGTGTTATCCGATCAAGTACTTATGCGATGGGAATGCCAGTTTGCATGTAATTCAATTCCACCTAGTTGAAGGTGTGTGCAAAGTATTGTGCCCATCGGATATGCTTTGCATTGTGGATCAAGCATAAATAACCATTTTTGCCTTAGTGTAATGCACAACCATAAAAAAACATGGTCCTAGGTTATCAGATGGGGGCTCCACTTTGCATGTAAGTCAATTCCACCTAGTTTAAGGTGTGTGCAAAGTATTATGCCCATCGGATATGCTTTGCATTGTCGATGAAGCATAAAACACCATTTTTGCTCGTGTAATGCACAACCATAAAAAAACACGATCCTAGGTGTGTTATTCAAACAAGTACTTATCATATGGGGGCTCCACTTTGCACGCAAGTATCTTTCAACTAGGTTGAGGTGTGTGCAAAGTATTGTAACCATTGGATATGCTTTGCATGGTCGATCATGCATTGTACACCATCTTTTCCCTAGTGATATGCACATCCGTAAAAAAATAGGCCCTTAGGTGTGTTATCCAATCAAGTACTTATCTGATGGGTGTGCCTTTTTTCAAACAAGTCAATACCACCTAGGTTGAGGTGCAAGTAAAGTATTGTGCCAATCGGATATGTATTGCATGGTTGATTGAGAATTAAATACCGTTTTTGCCTTAGTGTCAAGCACATTTGTAAAAAAACACGGTCCTAGGTGTGTTATCGGATCAAGTACTTATCTAACCGACACGCCACTTTTCATGCAGCTCAATAACACCAAGGTTGAGGTGGGTGCAAAGTATTGTGCCCATCGTTGCATGGTATATCACGTATTAAACTCCGTTTGTGCCTCAATGTCATGCACAACCATAAAAAAACATGCTTTAAGGTGTGTTATCCTACCAACTGCTTATCAGATGGGTGTACCACTTTGCATGCAATTCAATACCACAATTGTTGAGACTCGTGCAAAGTATTGTGCCCATCGGATATGCTTTGCATTGTCGAACAAGCATTAAACACCGTTTTGTCCTTAGTGTCATGCACAACCATCAAAAAACGCGGTCCTAGATGTGTTATTCGACTAAGTACTTATGGGATGTTCACGACACTTTGCATGTAAGTCAATAATACCTAGGTTGAGATGTGTGCAAAGTATTGTGACGATCGGATATGTGTTGCATTGTCGATCAAGCATAAAATAGCATTTTTGCCTTAGCATCATGGACAACAACCAATAAAAACATGGTCCTAGGTGTGATATTCTAAAAAGTACTTGTCGGATGGGGGAGCCACTTTGCAAGAAAGTCAATTTCAACTAGTTTGATGTGCGTGCATAGTATTGTGTCTATCGGTTATGATTTGCATGGGGGATCACACAATATACACCGTTTTCCCCCTAGTGCTATACACATCTGTCAAAGAACACGCTCTTAGGTGTATTATCATACCAAGTACTTATTGAATGGGCATTCCACTTTGCATGGAACACCATATCACTGCTTTTGAGGCATGTGTAAAGTATTGTGCCCATCGGATATGCTTTGCATGGTAGATTGAGTATTAAATACTGTTTTTGCCTTGGTGTCATGTAGAACCGTCAAAAAACACGATCCTAGGTGTATTTTTCAAACAAGTACTTATTGGATGGGGATGCCACTTTGCACACAAGTCAATACTGCCTAGGTTGAGGAACATGCAAAGTCTTGTGTCCATTGGATATGCTTTGCATAGTCGATCACACATTATACACCATTTTGTTCCTAGTGTTATGCACAATCATCATAAAATACGTTTGCAGGTGTGTTATCCGAACAAGTACTTCTGGGATGGGTGCACCACTTTGTATGCAAGTCAATACAACCTAGGTTGAGGCGTGTACAAAGTTTTGTGCCCATCGGAGAAATGTAGATGCGATAATATTAGCAAATTCTTGGTATGTGTATATGTGTGTGTGTGTGGCAAACGATTTTGATACAACAAAGTAAACACCTAGTGCACAAATTATGCACTTCATACCTTGAGTATTGTGTCAAAATAAAAGCTGAAATAAGCTTGTTGATGAGGATAAATACGCCCTTGAATAAAAGCACAGTTATTGTATGACCACAATAGGATCGCTTTGACACCTGTGATTTTGCCCACATGTAAGTTTGCAAATAGTATACAAAATCAAATAATAATATATTAATAGTTTGCAAATGTGTATAGCAAGTGAGTAATGGGAAGTGGAAGTGGGAGTGAGGAGGGAGGAGTGGAATGGAGAGGGAAGTAATAGGGGTGTATGATAATAAGTATAAAAAATAGTATAATAATATATTAATAGTTTTCAAATGGCAAGTGAGTAATGGGAAGTGGAAGTGAGAGTGGGGAGGGAAGAATGGAATGGGAGAGGGGGAGGTAATAGGGGAGTAGGATAATAAGGGAGTGAAATGAATGAGGGGAGTTAATAGGGGATGAAAAAGAGGAGGGTGAGGTGGGGAAATATGGGATTTTGGGAAATGGGAGGAGTATGGGACGTGGTGGAAATGTGGGATGGGAGTGGTGGCAATGGGGGAGGAAGAAGAAATGGATGGGGGGAGGACCAATGGAAGATTGGGATGAGGGATGGGGCTCCAATGGGAGAGGGGGAGTAATGGGAGCCAATGGGAGAGGGGAGAAATGAAAAGCCAATAGGAGAGAGGGGAGGAATGGAAAGCCAATAGGAGAGGAGGAGGAAAACCTAATTTTTCTTATATATAGTCTTCCTTCTTCATTCATTCTCCCCTCATTTCATTCATTGAAGCAAGAAAGCAAGAAAGCAATGAAGAGCAAGAAAGCAAGGAAGGAAGAGCAAGAAATCAAGAAAGAGCAAACTTACAAACTTTTTCTAGGTACTTGTAAATTTTTTTGATTAATTCTTTATCTAGATTTTTTTTTAAAAATTTGAAGAGAGAGAAAGAAAGAAAGAGAGAGAGAAACTAGAGAGAGAGAAAGTTTAGAGAGAAGGACAGAAGCCTTGGAGGCCGCGGCCTCCAGGAGGAAGAGGGAAGTGGAGGGGGATGAGAGGGAGGAGCGAAGGAGGGAGGGAGGAGCCGGGGGGGGTCGAGGGAAGGAGGGGATGGAGGGGCGGGGGGGGTCGAGGGAGGGAGGGGATGGAGGGGGGGTTCCTGGCGGCCGCGGCCGCTAGGACGAGAGGGAGGGGAGGGGGTCGAGGGAGGGAGGGGATGGAGGGGGGGGTGGGGAAAGAGGGGATGGAGGGGGGTCCTAGCGGCCACGGCCGCCAGGATGGGAGGGAGGGGAGGGAGGGGCGGTGGGCGGGGTCGAGGGAGGGAGGGGATGGAGGGGGGGGTCTTGGCAGCCGCGGCCACCAGGACAGGAGGGAGGGGAGGGAGGGGCGGGGGGGTCGAGGGAGGGAGGGGATGGAGGGGTGGGGTGGCGGTTGAGGGAGGGAGGGGAGGGAGGGACGGGGGGGGGGGGTCGAGGGAGGGAGGGGATGGAGGGGCGGGGGGGGGTCGAGGGAGGGAGGGGATGGAGGGGGGCTGGGGGGGGTCCTAGTGGCCACGGCCACCAGGATGCCAGGGAGGGGAGGGGAGGGAGGGAGGGGCAAGGGGGGTCGAGGGAGGAAGGGGATGGAGGGGGGGGGGATGGAGGGAGAGAGGGGATGGAGGGGGAGGGGATGGAGGGAGCGAGGGAGGGAGGGGATGGAGGGGGGCAGGGGGTCCTGGCGGCCACGGCCGCCAGGGAGGGGATGGAGGGGGGGGGATGGAGGGAGCGAGGGGATGGAGGGGAGAGGGGATGGAGAGAGCGAGGGAGGGAGGGGAGGGAGGGGCAGGGGGGGTCGAGGGAGGGAGGGGATGGAGGGGCAGGGGGGGTCAAGGGAGGGAGGGGATAGAGGGGGGCAAGGGGGTCCTGGCAGCCGTGGCTGCCAGGACGCCACGGAGGGAAGGGGAGGGAGGGAGGGGCGGGGGGGGTCGAGGGAGGGAGGGGATGGAGGGGGGGATGGAGGGAGCGAGGGGATGGAGGGGGGAGGGGATGGAGGGAGCGAGGGAGGGAGGGGGGCGGGGGGGGGTTCTGGTGGCCACGGCCGCCAGGGAGGGGATGGAGGGGGGGGGATGGAGGGAGCGAGGCGATGGAGGGGGGAGGGGAAGGAGGGAGCGAGGGAGGGAGGGGAGGGAGGGGCAGGGGGGGTTGAGGGAGGGAGGGGATGGAGGGGCGGGGGGGGGTCGAGGGAGGGAGGGGATGGAGGGGGGTGGGGGGGTCCTAGCGGCTGCAGCCGCCAGGACACCAGGGAGGGGAGGGGAGGGAGGGAGGGGCGGGGGGGGTCAAGGGAGCAAGGGGGGGGAGTCCTAGCGACTGAAACTGCCAGGGAGGGGATGGAGGGGGGGGGTGGAGGGAGCAAGGGGATGGAGAGGGGAGGGGATGGAGGGAGCGAGGGAGGGAGGGGATGGAGGGGGGCGGGGGTCCTGGCGGTGGCAGCTAGGACGCGAGGGAGGGGAGGGAGGGGAGGGCAGGGAGGGAGGGGCAGGGGGGGTCGAGGGAGGGAGGGTATGGAGGGGGGGGAGTCCTGGCGACCGCGGCAGCCAGGGAGGGGATGGAGGGGGGGGTCAAGGGAGGGAGGGGATGGAGGGGGGGATGGAGGGAGCGAGGGGATGAGGGAGGGGGGGTCCTGGCGGCCGCGACTGCTAGGATGCCAGGGAGGGGAGGGAGGGGCGGGGGGGTCAAGGGAGGGAGGGGATGGAGGGGCGAGGGTCATGGCGGCCGTGGCCACCTAGACACGAGGGAGGGGATGGAGGGAGGGAGGGGATGGGGGGGGGTCTTGGCCGCCGCGGTTGCCAGGATGCCAGGGAGGGAAGGGAGGGGAGGGTCCAGGGAGGGAGGGGATGGAGGGGGGTCCCTGGTGGCCGCGGCCGCCAGGATAGGAGGGAGGGGCGCGGGGGGGGTCAAGGGAGGGAGGGGATGGAGGGGGGAGGGATGGGGGGCGGGGTCGAGAGGAGGGGGCGGGGGGGCATGAGGGAGGGAGGAGATGGAGGCGGGGGGTTCATGGCAGCCACGACCGCCAGGACGGGAGGGAGGGGAGGGAAGGGGGGGTCGAGGGAGGGAGGGGATGGGGGGGGTCCTGGTGGCCACGGCCGCCAGGACGGGAGGGAGGGGAGGGAGGGGCAGGGGGGTCGAGGGGATGGAGGGGGGGGATGGAGGGAGGGAGGGGATGGAGGGGGGGCGTCCTGGCAGCCGCGGCCGCTAGGATGGGAGGGAGGGGAGGCAAGGGAGAGAGAGAGGGGAGGGGAGGGAGAGAGAGGGAGAGGAGGGAGGGGAGAGGAGGGAGCAGAAGGAAAGAGAGGGGAGAGGAGGGAGGGGAGGGAGAGAGAGAGAGAGAAAGGGAGTGGAGAGGAGGGAGCAGAAGGAGAGAGAGGGGTGAGGAGGGAGGGGAGGGAGAGAGAGAGTGAGGGAAGAGAGAGAGAGAAAGCGAGAGAGAGAGTGAGGGGGGAAGGTATGGGAGCGAGAGAGAGAGTGAGCGAGAGAGAAAGCGAGAGAGAGTGAGAGGTTGGGAAGGTATGGGACTAGAGAGAGAGAGATATGCGACTAGAGAGGAAGCTCCATCGCATAGAGAGGGAGATCCATTAGAGAGAGAGAGAGCCCACTGCATAGAGAAGAGGAGTAGAGGGAGAGAGGTCGAATTCTTACAAGAGCGACAAATAAGATTTGACTTAGGAAAAGAATAAAAGGGACTTACGAGAAGAAAGTATTAAGAAGAATGTTGAACACAAATTTGAATTATTACAACTAAGACAAGAACTATCATGAGCTCTTCAACACAAATTTGAATTCTTACAACTAAAAGTGGAACTATCACGAGCAAGAGTGACAAATAAGATTTGACTTACGAGAAGAATGAAAGGGACTTACAAGAAGAAAGTATCAAGAAGAATGTTGAACACAAATTTGAATTCAAAAGGAACGTACGAGAAGAAAGTATAAGAAGAATGTTGAACACAAATTTAAATTCAAATTTCCCTCTCTTTTTTAAAAATTCAAATTTATCCGTGGGAGGAGTGGGCTAGTTTTTCTTATATATACTCTTCTTTGCATTCATTCAATCTCATTCTCTCCACATTTCATTGAAGCAACCAAGAGCGAAAGAGAAAGGATAAGCAAAGCCTTACTTTTTTCA
>NC_141601.1:40014286-40104286 GCF_047967505.1 Dipteris shenzhenensis | reverse complement strand
GCTAGCAAACCACGACGTGAAATGCAAAAGGCTAGTACTGCAAGAGCCACGGTTCCAAGCAGTAAGAAAAGACATCGTCCCACTGTAGAGAAAGATAATGTGGATGAAAAACGGTCAAAAAAAGAGAAAGATGAAGAAGACTCAGAATCCGAGGCTGAAGATGATCAAGATGAACTCACATCAATCAAAAATCTTAATCTGCGTCTTAATGAAGCAGTTACAGATGATGATGTGGGATATATCTGTGGTCAAAGGACGTGGTTTGTGAATGCCAAAGATGTGGAAGCTGCAGCTCTGTTTACTAATAGCCGAAGCCTTGATATATCCTATGCAATGCAAATATACGAGGCTTTGAGAGATGGTAAGAAACCTGTGGCAAGTAATGTGGTCTTGCGCCCAATAATGTTTTGTCCAACCAAAAATAGTTTTCTGGATCAAATAACATTTACAAGGCCTACACATTTCGAGGAGATCTTCAGTCAATTCTTTAAAAACACTCTAAAAAATATTCCACATGAACAAGGCGAAGAGGCACAAGGAGAGAATATGCTAAAGGAAGTCAAGAAGGAATTTCTCCTTCATTGCAGATTCCAGCCCATTGATGGTCAACATTGGGCTTATGCTTGTAATCAGATCGCAAGGGAAGCAAAGGAGGGCAAAAGACTCACTCCAGAACAATTTGTAAAGATAAGCTCATTCCATTATTATCCTGCAATGATCTGTATATTCAAGCATGAGATTAAGTATTTGATTGAGTCCGAAAGACTTAATCATTATGTCCATGGAAAGCGTAAGATATCCTCAACATCAGAGGTCTTACAGAAGGCAAGGGTGATATGGACAACATTTGGTTCTCCAAATCCTGATTTGAAGCGAAAGGTCACAAAAGCAGACGCCGACACACTCACAAACTTTTATACTTCTTTGAGTGCAGTTGTGCCTAGGGGAACCCAAGAGCGGGAAGAAAGTATGACAAGCCTCAAGGTGGTGAGGGACAGATATGCCGACTACACTTCTATCATATTTCGTCCTGTTGAAGTGTTCAATGAGATGCTTGAAACGTGCATTGCTTGTGAGCGTGGACAGCTGACCTATGAAGCTCCTTTGTTTATCTCCGGCAAGTCAAAGGTAATGGATAAGAAGGAGTTGACGGCAAGGATGTGGAGGCCTGTAAAGTACTTACCTGATAAGTATGCATCCATGGTAGCACAAAAAATTTTAAAGAAAGAATGGTTTTTTGGAAAAAAAGACAAAGACCACTGCATGGAAGAATGCATCAATGTACAGGTGAGGCGTGATGCAGTGCATAGTGCCATCAAGTATTTGCTGTCAGAGAAACAAATTCCACTTACTCATTGTAACATTGACTATAATGTGGTGAAGCATATAGCTTCTTTGTCAACACCCAAGGTAAAGCTATGGGCAAACAGGTGGATTAAAAAGGATGAAGATGGGTCGGAAATAGTAACCTCTTATATGAGAAAAGAGATCCCACAACAGGTGGTTGCATATGTGGAAAGATTAATCAGCGAGATAAGAATGCCGACAGATATGCACCAAAGCTTTCAATTCAATGTAGAGGTTATGACAGAGTCTGGAAAGCTTGTCAACTTCAGGGGAGTCTCAGAAGATGACTTCTTTAAGAATGAGTCAGCATGGGATAAGCCACAACTATTCTTTATCAATGAAGTTTCTAGCGATGATATCCATAACTTCATTGATAGAATACCATTAGCAAAGTGGCGATTTGTAACATTGTCATATTTGTTGATAAAAAAGACAAAGAAGCCATGCAGGTTACTCTAGAGCGAGCATATTCATCAGATTTGAAGATCTATAGTGGTGTTTATGCAGCAAAGAGAGGCACGAGAGAATGTGGCATAGCGATTCAAACTCTTGAATCATTCTTTCTGTGTATGCGGAGTCCCAACCCTGATCACTCCTTACAAAAGAACATAAGAGGGAATTCAAATAATTTGAGATTGATGCTAGAAGAGCAAGATATTCCCAGGTCCATACATTATCAAAAAAACAACTATGGAAGTCCTGCAAAAAGTGGGAGTCTCTTGCTTACCATGATGGAGAATTTGCTGCCGGCAGGTTGGGAGGTCACCTTGTGCAGGATGGGATATTTATTTGAGGATCTCCTAAGAAAAGGCAACTCCACCAATATTATTGAAAATAAGCATTTCATGGCCTATTTCCAGCTTCAAGCAGATCTAACCACAGGCTATGAAAAAGAGATAGACCACAAGGACACCGATGACATGGATGATTACCTTGAAGATCATAATGTCCCAGTTGTTGATGATGAAAAGATGGACTTACATGACCCATTCACAGAGAGGTTGGTGGATGAAGACAAATATGATGATGCCCTCTTTGATAATTATGGCTCGCAGGGTTATGAAAAAAGGCCACTACGACAATACTTAGCGGTATGAACTCTCTATTTCTCAACTAAATACAATTTTTTAAATAAGATTTAAATTTAAAGATAATGAATCTAATCTCTCATATTTGTTTACAGGCAATAGAGGGAGAAGAAATGGATGAAGTCAATACGGAGGCACTCCCTTCTACTTCAACAATGCAACCACCTCTAAATTTGATTGAAAAATCAAATTTAGCTGCATTAGATAAAATGGAGAGCTCATTTCAAGTTAAGATCGTTTTGAAACGAGAACCTCAGTATTTAAGCTTTGGTAGAGAGGAGGTTTCAATCCTCTCCAATCCTTTAAAAGAGGTTAATGACAATGTTATCTTGGCCATTCTCAAGTAATGTTTATTTATTTATTGCTACTTCAATAAGCTAACATTTGTTTATTTATTCACAGTTCAGTTATATATCAGTTTCCTAGTGCAGAATGCAAATCAATTCTATGAGCTAATGTTTGTTTATTTCTTGGTGCAGTGTAGTTATTTCTCAACTTCCTAGTACAGTGCAGCATCGTGTCTACATGCTCGATGCTCTCCATTCTTCTATTCTTAGCTCTCCTCAAAAGACTATAGAAGATGTTTGTACCTGGTTAAGCCCTTTGAATTTAGATGGGGTGCGAGTCATCTTAATGCCTTATCATGAGGCGTAAGTATCAACTCTAACCTTATTTTTACTATTTCTTTGGCAAGTTTGTGTAAAACAATAATCATTTTCATTCTGGTCGTGTAGCTCACATTGGAGTCTGATCTTCTGGGACCTTGAACTCAACCATTTATGGTTTGTGAATTCAATAGAAGGCTATCATGCCAACTCCCCAAGGTAATTATTCTCTTAATATTTTTGATACTTTCTTATTTTGTATCTTATGATCATGACATATTAATATATTTCATATGTCATGCTGGACAGTGCTACATATCGGCTAGTATCTGCTGTCAGAACAACCACGGAGCAACAAGATCAAGTAGAATTCAAAAGACGTCTGCCAGTGGAGCAAAAAGATGGACACAGCTGTGGGTGGAGAGTTGCCTACAACTGCATGTTGTTTCTTAGAGAGATTTTTGATTTGGAGTTACCAGTCAAAATGGAATCATATACAGAAGCTGATCTGCTAGCATTTCGGGCTGAGAGTATTCAGCATCTAATTACTACCATTGGGAAACAACATGAAAATATGACTACATTGCAGCATGTATAAAACCTTATCTTTATACTTGTATACTTGTTCCAGCCTTCCTTTAATTGGGATGTATAAATCTCATAACTTTTTTATATTTTCTTCCAAAAGGAGAAGAGAATGAGTTTAATGAAAGCATGCTATCTTTATACTTTTATAATTATTTAAACCGTTAATTTTATTTGGGATGTGTAAATCTCATAACTTGTCTAATGAAAGCATGCTATCTTTATACTTCTATGATTATTTAAACCATTATTTTTATTTGGGATGTGTAAATCTCATAACTTTTTAAAATTTTCATCCAAGAGAAGGAGAGACTCACTCTAATGAAAGCGTGTATGAAACCTTTTTAAATTTTTGCTCCAAGTAGAGGAGAGACTTACACTAATGAAAGCATGTACGAAACCTTATCTGCTTGTTTAAGCCTTTATTTGGGATGTGTACATCGCATAACTTTTTTATATTTTTATGGCAGAAGGAGGATGTGGAGGACATAGCAAGTGAAGAAGAATATGATGTAGACTACTCCCTCAATAAGATGAGTCATAAAAATATGAATCTATTGGAGCAGATTGGAAGTTCATTCACTGCTATGTTGTTAATTCGACAACAACCTCATTTTTTTGAATTTGGTGAAGAAGAGATTTCAATCCTCTTGAATCTTAAGAATGAGGTTAATGTCAAAGTCATTACAACCATCCTCAGGTTTGATGCAGCCTTTTCCTTGGCTTTATACTTTGCTTATTTTGATTAAACCCAAGAAGCTAATACTTTTTTTTTAAATATAGTAATGTTATAGCAAATTTTCCGCAAAATATACAAAGCGTTTCATATACGCTCGATCCTCGTATTTCGGAAGTGCTTAGCAACAAAGAAGAAACCATAGAGAATGTTTGCAAGTGGTTGAAGCACATTCCTATGAATGACGCACGAGTTATTTTTACAGCATATTATGAGAAGTAAGCATCAAACCCTACTTGTTTTTTCTATTGCATTGCTAGAATTGTCTCAAACACAGTAATTATTCTTTATTGATAATGCAGCTCACATTGGAGTCTGGTAGTCGTGGACATCCTTGCGAAGAAGTGCTTCTTTGCAAACTCAATGACATCCGTCCATGGCAATGTGTTAGAGTAAGTATAGACTACACTTGTTGTCACTTCTTGACATGTAGATTGATATGCAATGCACATATTCACTGTTGTTATATGTTTTGATATGCAGATCAGCTCGAAAATTAGTAGATGCTATCGACATAGTAATGCGGCAATGTGACTTGGCACAACAAATAGAGTATATAACATGTTAGGTATCACATCAAGATAATAGCCACATCTATAATTGTGGATGGAGGGTGGGCTACAATTGCTTTTTGGTACTTGGTCAAATTTTTGAGATGCAAAATGACACCACACTATCAACATATACGGATTTGCATCTCTATGCATTTATAACATGTACCATTCGAGCAATCATTGATTGCGAAATGAATGCCATCAAAGAGTCAAAGAGGATAGATGACCTCAACTCTACAAACATGGCTTCATTAAAAGAATTGGGAAGCTCTTTTAATGTTAGGGTTATGATTCAACATAGACCTCAGTATCTTGAATTTGGGGGAGAAGAGATTTCAATTCTCTCTAGAGCTTCAAATGAGGTCAATAACAACGTTATGATGGCCATTCTCAGGTTTGATACAAACTTTTTCTCTACTTGATAATTCAATATTTTGATTTAATCTAATAAGCTAATAAGCTAATATTCATTTATTTTGATTAAATCTAATAAGCTAATATTCATTTATTTGTTGGTGCAGTATAGTTATCTCACGATTTGGTAGAGTCGTACAAAATCATGCGTATATGTTGGATTCCCTCCTTTCTCCTATACTTAGCGATAGCAGAAAGACAATAGCCGATGTTTGTAAATTATTACAGCCTTTACATTTACATGGCGTGCGAGTCCTATTTATGGCATATCATGAGATGTAAGTATCATGGCAACCTTTATTTTCATCTTATACTGGCAACATTGTGTTAAATAATAATGGTTCTTAATTATTCGTGTAGGGAACATTGGAGTCTGGTGGTTTGGAACCTTGAAGACAACTATTGTTGGTTTGTTAACTCGATTGCAGGCTTTCATGGCTCAGTGCAAACGTAAGTATTCTATTAATCTGTTGTTACTTCTATATTATGTACCTTATGTGATAGATACACTAAGTTTTTTTAATATGTCACGATGAGCAGGTCGATTGAGAAGTTGGTATCTGCTATCAGAGAAACAGGACAGTACAAAGACTCGGTAGACTTCCAAAAGCGTTTAGTAGTAGAGCAGGAACATGGGCATAGTTGTGGGTGGAGAGTTGCCTACAACTGCATGTTGATTTTCAAAGAAATTTTCTCACTTAAGCCACAGATCTCATCGAAAGACTCTTTGGAGCTCAAATATTCAGAGGAGGATATACAATTGTTTAGGGCTGAAATCATTCGAGACCTAATTGCTGCCATTAGAATACAACGTACAACTGAAGCAATACCAGAGCTTCCCTTTAAGGAAGAGGAGACTGAGTCTACTATGAAAGCACTGCATACTACAGAAGAAGTAGAGACCCAATGTACACCTACAGCACCACAGCCTCCACTGGAAGCATCAGAAGAGTTGCCACCGCCTCCGCTTGCATTTAAGGAAGAGGATACTGAGTCTACTCCGAAAGCACTACATACTACAAAAGAAGTAGAGACCGAGTGTACATCTACAGCACCACAGCCTCCATTGGAAAAGCATCCGAAGAGTTGCCAGAGTCTCCACTAGAAGCATCACAAGAGTTGTGATGCATGTATGATGTTGTGTTTGTAGTTTTTGTTGATTATACACCAATTTGTGACTTATTACTTAAGTGGCATAATCATGATATTTATATAATTTCTTTATGCACACAATTTTATGATATGAATGTGTGATGATGTGATTATTTGGAAATAAATCCTTGTGTGATGAGAATTCTGATATGAATATGTGATGATGTAATATTTGTAATATATTTATTTCATACACACAATTTTATGATATGAATGTGTGATGATGTGATTATTTGAAAATAAATCCTTGTGTGATGAGAATTTTGATATGAATATGTGATGATGTAATATTTGTAATATATTTCTTCATGCACACAATTTTATGATATGAATGTGTGATGATGTGATTATTTGGAAATAAATCCTTGTGTGATGAGAATTTTATTCAGTTGGACAGTCTCCACTCACTTAAAGTAGAGCATTCGCAATGCTTCTCTCACTTTATTCCAACCCTTATCCTTATCATCTCCACTCACTTAAAGTAGAGCATTCAATCTCCACTCGCTTTATTCCAACCCTTATCATAGTGAACACATCGTGCCACTCACTTTATTCCAACCCTTATCCTTATCGTAGTAAACACATCGTGCCTTAGTGCACTTGTATTCTTCCATCCTAGTCCTTCCACAAACACTCTCTTATTTCTTACATCCTAGTCCTTCTGAGTAACTTGTATTCTTCTATCCTAGTCCTTCCGCAAACACTCTTAGAGTCTTCTTTCATCCATCCTGATAACCAAGTATTCTTCTATCCTAGTTCTTCCACAAACACTCTCTTCTTTCATCCATCCTAGTGCTTCTCATTAACTTGTATTCTTCTTATATTCTTCTATCCTAGTCCTTCCGCAAACACTCTCAGAGTCTTCTTTCATCCATCCTGATAACCAAGTATTCTTCTATCCTAGTTCTTCCGCAGACACTCTCTTCTTTCTTGCATCCTAGTGCTTCTCATTAACTTGTATTCTTCTTGTATTCTTCTATCCTAGTCCTTCCGCAAACACTCTTAGAGTCTTCTTTCATCCATCTTGATAACCAAGTATTCTTCTATCCTAGTTCTTCCGCAGACACTCTCTTCTTTCTTGCATCGTAGTCCATCTCCCTTTCTTTATCATCTCCCCACCCATGGATGTCCTTGCCATTGTCGAAGACGTGGAGTTCGGAATTAACAATCTCAAAGAATGGATTGCTGACCAAGGAGCACAGAGAGAGGCCAGAATTCGACAAGGTTCTCCTTTGACACACATGGAGAGAGAGGAATTTGCTGCACAAAGGCACGCAGAGAGGGAGGAGACTCTCAAGATAGCAGACAGTGAAAGACTTCTAAGATGTATGATAAAAGCACGACAAGATCTATTAGACTTCTTAAGTAACCTGCGTTATCGCAGCTCTCGTCATGGGCGATTTGATGCGGATGCTGAGAGAACAACAAGAGCCTCTCAGAGAAATTATAAAGAAACAATTTGTGATTTCTTAAACTTCTTCTTCACATGTAATTATGTTGAGGATACAGCTGTGGAGGCAGTGAAGGATTGGGTTGTTGAGAAGATAAGAGAGACCAATGATGAGATCTTCTAGACTTAGATAAGAGAGACTGTATTAAGGTGTTTTTTGACACCATATGGCTTTGTATTAAGGTGTATTAAGGTGTTTTTTGACACCATATGGCTTTGTATTAAGGTGTTTTTTGACACCATATGGCTTTGTATTAAGGTGTTTTTTGACACCATATGGCTTTGTATTAAGGTGTTTTTTGACACCATATGGCTTTGAGTAATATGATCTACTTCTTGTACAAATGTGATGTTAAGATGATGTTAAGAGAGACTGTATTAAGGTGTTTTTTGACACCATATGGCTTTGAGTAATATGATCTACTTCTTTACAAATGTGATGTGCTCTTTTTGAAATGTACTCTAGTTTTCATAACATGTCACACCATTTTTTCTAATTTGATTTTTTAAAATCTTACTTTTTTGTCTCTTTTAACAATGTGATGTACTCTATTTTTAACATCTCACGTCATTTTTTCTAATTTGATTTTTTTAAATCTTCCTTTTTGACTTAATGTTTTGTTTTATAAGAGCCTCTTTTTTTGAAATGTTTTATCCAGATTTATCTCACAAAATGAATTTGGATAGTGCAAGAGTCCAAAATTAATGAAATAGGTGTTATTTAATGTAATGATTTTTGTTCATATATTGAAATCGCGAGAGCTGTAACTCTCTAACCGTAAGGAGATTGCTCTTGCTGTAAAAAGCAAAAATATTTCATTTTATGTGCTCTATCCACATCTCTTGCTAGATCACCAATTCAGAACTCCTCCAAGCTCACTTCACGGACACACGCCTCACGAGAAGGGTGGACATTTATGTCACTTCTCGACGCGTTTAAGGAATTGGTGCCTGTTCCTTCGCACCTTACGGCTACCAATGCACGAGATGTCTTCCTTGATCTTCATGTCGACCTTCAACGGCTGATTGTCCAGTGCATTATTGATGGTGATGACGGGTGGAATGATACACCGTGGATGATTCATGGTGACGAACTACTGATACGTTGGGAGGATTTTGACTTTACTTCTACTCATTGTGCGGTGATCGAACTACTTGCTGCTTCAGAGGTAATTAAAACGGTATCCTTCTTCGAAGGGTGGGATGCTCCCCAAGCTTGGGGGGAGATTTGGCGCATCTGCTTGTGTTGATTCCTGTGGAAAAGCTCGTCCTGAATGGTTTATTCACAATCTCATTACAAAGGTTTCTAGGCCTTGGCTATGGTTGGTAATGTTTCGACCAAGGAATCCATTTGTACCTAATCAGCCTTTTGTGCCTCATTTCGAGCTTCAAATTGTAATTCTTTTTGGGCTTAAGATAAACTATCAACAAAGGATTGCAAGTTTATTTGGTGTTGAACGTTTGGCTCAAGTGTTGAATTCTCCCCACCCTCTCCTCCTACCTATCTTGGACTACCGAGAAACTTGGGATGTCCGAATTTTAGTCCTGGTGTGATGACATCTTGGATTCTTCAATTTGATGGAGCTTACAAACCTTCGACCAAGGCGGCTGGTGTGGGTGTGAAGCTCACTTCACCGGGTGGTGAGGAGTATTGTTACAGCAAGTCTTCACCCGCAAGTACTTGCAATCAAGCTGAGTACTCGGCGCTCATTTTTGGGCTACAAAAGGCACAAGAACATCATGCCAAGCAATTGGAGGTGCAAGGAGATTCTCAACTAGTGTGTGAACAAGTTAGTGGAAGGTGGAAGGTGCGGAGCAAAGGCTTGGTTCCACGACATCAACAAGCCTTGGAACTTTGCAACCAGTTTGAAGAGGTAAAAATTCAGCATATCCCTCGAGCGAGCCTCGAGCTCGAAATCTTGTTGCTGATTTCTTGGCACGTGAAGCTTGTATTTCAATCACACATGATGCGAGTGGAAGCGCCACCCCAACAAAGCCGCAAGCCACGAAGGAGGGTGATCGTTTGTAAGGAATGCAAAGGTTGTGGTCATCATGAAACTAAGTGTTGGGCATACTTGATACGAGTTCACTGACTTCGGAAGATCATCAGGAGGGTTCTCAAGGACATTGCTCAAAAGAAGGATGCCAGACCGCACACCCCTTGAAGAAATAGCATGGCGACTACAAGAACTAGAAGAAGCTGAAGGTGATGTGCAAGCTCTCCAACTGTTGACATTTGTCATGGCATTCTTGTTTGCCTTGATGAACAACCTCATGCAACGCCGCACCTCTAACCCTCGCGTGTAATGATCAATGTGATATCATGAGGGTTGGTCCTTTTAAGATTGTCTATGTGCTATTCTATGCTCAAGATTCTTCTCGTGTAATATTTCACACTACACCAGTCACACCCTACCCTGCCTATGTGTGCTTTTTGGATGTATCTTCACCCGATTTTCAGTTCAAGCTTCCTCTTACTATTGTTCGTCCATAGATAAGCCCCTCTTTTCCATCTTCCAAGCATGGCTGACATTTCCGTGTTTTGTGGACGGGTAGAAGAAAATCCAAATGAGTATCTTGTGGCTTTCAAGCGCCGTTGTGTTTCTCTCAACTTTCTTACTGAAGACAGATGGCTATTGGTTCTTCCCACATTTCTAGAAGGTTTGGCTCAAGTGTGGTATGAGAAGCAAGCCGAAGATGTTCGCCAAAGCTGGCCAAGGTTGACAGCAGCAATGATTGAGTATTTCAGCAAAGAAGAGGAGTCGGAGAATGTGTACCTGCAGGTGGAAAATTTGAAGCAGTCAGAAGGTGAGACGGCGCGTCGATATGTGGATCAAGCGGCCGTGCTCCTGGACCGTTTGATTGCCACACAGGAGGACAATGCCGGGTTTCGAGCTGGAATGACTCAGCATGTGCTGGGCTACCTTGTAGCAGGAGCGAGTGATGAATTCTGCCTCAAGCTTAAATGGGAGAATCCAGAAACTATGGTGCTAGCACATGAGATTGCTCAAAAGTTTGATAAAGTTCAGTCAGACCCCGCCTCAAAGAAGACGATTGTCCCTCCGCATCCCCCTCCATTCCTGCAACAACAACCTGTGGGGTCTAACTCAGGGGCATACCCCCACCCCTCATCAGGGATGTATCCACCACCTCCACCTCAAATGTATGGTCCTCCCTTAGATGCTTACCCTCAACAAGGTGGATATCCTCATCCTCCGCCACGAAGATTTCCCCAGCCTCGCCCACGAGCTCCCCTCCTCTCTACTCCCGTGGCCCCTCCAACTAAAGAGGCCCCCCCTGCAACAGAACCTGGAGTCAATGACCTAGCCAAGGCCCTGAATGTGATCTTCGGTGGGCATCAGAAATCAAGCCAACCGCCCTCAAGAGATCGTGCTAATGTTGTATGCTACGAGTGCCACCAGAAGGGTCATTATCGCACAGAAGTCCCCAATATTCCAAGGGTGAATCTTCTAAGTGAGTCAGGCACTGAGGATTCTGATGTGGAGATCCTTGATCTCGGGAAAAGAACTCGTGCTACCTCGGGCCCCTCTCCAAACCGTGGACCGGGCCGCCCCAGGAAGAAGGTGTCCTTCTCAGAGCCCTCAGATGCTGAGATGGCAGACCCACCAACAGAGAAGACTAAAAGATCTCGCAGGAGTAAGTGGTCACCCTCGGATTTTCCCATCGGCTCAGGGCAAGAGGACTATTCGGTCGTTCAGGACCTTGCTCATCGGTCTTTGAGCATCACAGTCCCTCAACTAATAGCATTAAGCCCTAAGGTGAGACGTGAGCTGCAGCAAGGTCTCTCAACAAGGAAGAGCAAGAAAAAGGGAAAGGTACGAGAGGTATCTTCTATCTCTGAAGAAATTGATCGGCACCCACACATAGTAGATGTCATCATAGATAATTGCCGTGTCAAAAATGTGTGTGTTGATGGGGGAGCTGCATGTAATATCATGGTGCCCCGCATCATGAAGAAATTGAATTTGAAATGTATAAGGCATTCCTCCACTCGAATCAAGGTAGCAGATGGTCGACGACTCGCCACCATGGGAGTCATTGAGGATTTGCCCATCACTGTCAACGGGTTGACCACCACTGTCAATTTCTATGTAGTGGACATTGAAGATACAGGCAGAAGTTACCCAGCCATACTCGGGAGACCATGGTTGAGAAAAAGTGATGCAGTCAGCTATTGGAAGACAGGACACATGTCTTTTGGTGCTTCCAAGGAGAAAATCCCTGTGCAACCTGGTGCCATGGAACTGGAAGAAGAAGAGGAGCATGATAGTGATACTATCTCATCTTCAGTGTCTGAGTCCATGGAAGAATCAGACGGGGGGGACGAATTCTCAGAGGAGGAAGTTTACATGATGGGGGTGTCTCTGACCCTGCCACCTGCAGAAAAGATAACAGCTAGTCCTCAACAGCTCGAATCAATGCTTTCTCCAGACCTCACTCCAGGTGAGAAAGATGAGTTTCTTGAAATGTTCAAAGATTTCCCTGACCTCTTTGCAACTAGCTACCACCACCTTCGCCATGTGACTGCCATAGAGCACAAGATAGAGCTGAAGCCTGATGCAAAGCCTGTGGCTCAGAAGTATCAGAGATTAGGGCCCCTGCAGACCGACGCTTTGCGCTCAGAGTTGCAGAAGCTTGTAGAGGCTGGGTTTATTGTTCCGGTTCACAATACTGAATGGGTTTCACCAGTGGTATTCATCCCAAAGAAAAACAACAAGTGGCGGGTCTGCATCGACTATAAGAAGCTCAATGCTGCCACCAAGAGGGATCATCATCCTCTACCCTTTCAAGACCTCATTCTTGAGAAGGTAAGTGGTCATGAGATGTATACTTTCTGTGATGGTTACTCTAGGTTTTATCAAATCAGACATGCCGAGGAAGATGTGCTTAAAACCACATTTGCCACACCCTGGGGGACATTTGCATTCAAAGTAATGCCATTTGGCCTCACCAATGCTCCCGCCACATTTCAAATATTTATGCAGATGGTGTTTGCTCCTTATTTGGGGGATTTCTTGGAGGTGTTTTTAGATGATTTCTGTATATTCTCATCACGAAAGGAGCACATCATGAAGGTTAGATTGGCCTTCCAAAGGGTCAATGATGCAAATGGCAGTCTCAACCCTGAGAAATGCACCATTGGAGCCACTCAAGGGAGGTTATTGGGACATGTTGTCTCATCCGAGGGCATCAAGCCTGACCCCGAGAAGGTAGAAGCCATCCTCAAACTCTCCCCACCTACAACCAAACGTCAGGTACGCTCAATTGTCAATCTAGCAGGATACTATCACCGCTTCATTGATCAGTATGCTGCTTTGACACGGCCCATGACTATGCCATTAAAAGATGGGGTTGATTTTTCTTGGGATGAGGATTGTGATCATGGTTTTGCACAAATCAAGAATGCTCTGGCTTCAGAACCCATTCTACGCAATCCAGACTGGTCAAAGACCTTCTATATCAATCCTGGGTTTGGTGAGCACACTCTGGCAGGTATTCTTCTCTAGCAAGGGGAAGATCGGTTCATGTATCCCGTTCGATTTGCTTCTCGACAATTGCTCGACACTGAGCGACGCTATTCAGAGGCCGACAAGCATGCCTTGTCTTTGGTGTTTTGCATTGAGAAATTTAAGCATTATGTGGCTTGAAAGTCCTTCTTTATACTCACTAGCACTGGTCTTGCAAAGCAGGTTCTTCAATCACCAAATCCCATGGGCCGGTTGGCCAAATGGTTGGCAGTTCTACAAGAATATGATTTTTCTTTCAAAATTGTAAAAGGGGGTTGTTCCAACTTGAAGAATGCTTTGATTGATTTAGAGGAGTGCCTTGATGTAACCCTTGTAGCAGCCATAGAAGTTGGGGATCCGTGGTATGGTGGTATCTACAAGTTTTTGACCGCTTTCTCCTTTCCTTCAGAAAGTACTAGCTATGAGAGAAAGAAGATCTGCAGAGATAGTAGGCGCTATACCCTCCTTGATGGGGTGTTGTACCATCAAGGCATGGATGGGGTACTCAGACGGGCCATTGATGCAGATGAAGTGCCTAAGGTATTGAAGCATTATCATGATGGATTTTGTGGAGGCCACTATGCCAGTGACTATACAGCTAAGAAGATTTTACATGCTGGATACTATTGGCCGACCTTGTTCAAGGATGTCACTTTGTATTGCAAAACCTGTGAACCATGTCAGTTCTTTGGTAGGAAAGATTTGCGTCCCGGGCAACATCACCCAGTGATGTCCATCCATCCGTTTCAGAAGTGGGGAATAGATTTTGTCGGACCCTTGCCCATGACTGCCCGCAAAAAGAAGTATCTTTTGGTAGCCACTCAGTATGTCACTAAGTGGGCTGAAGCTATTGCCCTCTCTGCTGCAAATGGCAAGGCAGTTTCAAATTTCATCTTTGAACGTATCTGCACAAGGTTTGGGACACCCATGGAGATAGTCTCTGACCATGGGAGTCCATTCTTAAATGAAGCAGTATAATTACTCATGGATCGCATGGGCATTGATCATCACACTTCTAGCATCTATTATCCAGCATCCATGGGTCAAACAGAGCGGACCAATGGCCTCCTCTGTAAAACCATAGGAAAAATGGCCGCAGGGAACAGGAGCCAATGGGATCAGAAGGTCACTGAAGCCATGTGGGCTTACAACATCACTCATAAAACATCTACAGGTCACACCCCTTTTGAGTTGGTGTATGGTACTGAGGCAGTTTTACCACTAGAGATAGAGATTCCGGCCTTGAGATTGGCGCAGGAACAGAGGATGACAGAAGATGAACATGTAGAGGCCAGATTGGTACAACTTGAGAAGTTAGATGAGACCCACCGCCTTGCACTACATCAAACAGAGATCCAAAAGAATCGACAAAAGGCCCGATTGGATGCTAAGATTCGCAAGGGATGGGAAAGACACTTTGCTGAGGGGGATGTTGTGCTATGCTTTGATAATAGATTGGACCACCAAATGGATAAGAAGTTTCTGCCACTGTGGGCTGGTCCATACACAGTCATCAAAGAACGTAGCAATGGGTCTGTCCAAGTTCAGGAGCTGCATGAACCATATGGCAAGAAGGTGATCAACAAGCATTACCTCAAGCCTTTCTTTGTGCGTGATGGTCCCAGGCATGGAAATGCTGTGCATTCCCTACCTGGGGGGGGGAACTGTTATGGATAAAATTGTCTAAGGAAAAAGGCATTAATATGTATGTGTGTTTGTATATGTGGCAATAGTATAATAAAATATGGTGTGCATAGGGCCCAAGGTTGAGGTGGCAGGGCATGACCATGTGCCACCCTTCCATGTAAGAGGACCCATAAGGTGTGTTGTACATAATCCATAATAGTAATAATATAAAATGCAAGGTGGCATGGCTCCTCCATGTGCCACCCCTCCACCTAGGCTGCATTTAGTGAGATATGGCTCAAAGTCCATGGGAGAAGAAATATAAAATAGGTGGAGATGGATATTATATTGAGTTATACCCTCCATATGAGATAGGCCCATGTGGGGGAGGTATAGAAGGACCAAGAGAGCTAGTTAAATAATGGGGAAAGTAGGATGAGGTGGCAAGATTCCTTGTGCCAACCCTCCACTTGTCCTCCTAGAGGTTTGAACATATTATAAAATTGGAAAGAGACCAAGGGAGTATCATAGACTTGAGATATGGGGCTTGATTTATGTGGAAAATTGAGGCAAAGGATTGTCGCACACAATTGAGAGTGCGTACCCACCTAGCCCACATGGGAGACTTTTCCACACACACCATGCATGTGGGGGGATACATTAATGTGGAGAGACCCCCTCTTTTGGCTATAAAAGGAAGGGGCTATTCCTTGATGACACACGCTCATTCTTGTAAAGCCACCTAGCTAGTATTTTGATATTTCCCTCTCATCCCTTCTTTCCAATAAAGTATGGTTCTCTTCCCTTGATGTCTACATCTCCACATTCCTCCTCCTATCATGTACATGCTTCTCTTCCCCCTCTCCCTTTCCCCTTGTGTCATAGTCTCCCTTTTCCTTCCCTCCACTTCTAATTCCTTTTTCACCCCTATGACATCCCTTCGCCCTCTTGATCTCCTTTTCTCTATGGCCTTTGAGCGTCGCCATACTTAGCCTCTAGCCTCTGGCCTCGATTACTTTTCCGGCTAAAAATGGTTGTGGAGTCATGGCTAACTTCACACAAGATAGCCGAGCAAGTGCTTTGGATACCAATCTTCTCTCCTCACAGTTGGATTATTGTGGAACCATACGCAAAATCTATGAAATTGATTTCAGACGATTTAGTATTTTCATTTTTGATGTAAAATGGTTTAGAACTATTTACAACGGTCCCCATGCGATAGTGAGAAAAGATAGTAGCGGTTTCTTTCCAATAGACTCCACCAAACTTTGGACCGATAAAAGCTCAGGGGGGTCACTATGTATAAATTCTCTATATCACGTGCGTTCAAGGCCTATTTCTAAAATCCCTTATCTGTAAATTTTTCATGTAATAAAATGTACCCCTTTTCTATACAAATCTGTAAATTTTTTCCAAAACTATTTTAAATAGTCCCTTATGTATATTTATTTCTGTAAATTTTAGAAATATAAAATATCCTTCTGTTGAACTCACGTGATAGGATTACATATGATGAGTGACCCCCCCGAGGATAAAAGTGATACTTTTGTTCTTCCTGAGCATTATGAGCAGGTGCATACTAATGATTTAATTAATCGAAGCTTTTGTTTTTAAAGATCCATTGATACATGTACTTAAGCATAATTTCATATATATAATTGATGGCATTTGGCACCCATCTTCAATATAGGTGGTTTTTCATCTGGATCGTTCTGATCCAAGATGGTGGTATGTGATCCAAGTTGCACCACGAAGTAAGCAAATTTTTGAAGATAGAGATGTGGATATGGAGATGCCACTACCAATGTTGGATCCAATTGATCCAAATGGATCTAGCAAAGAAGATGAAGATCACAATATGAGCCAAGAGGAAGATGCGCATAATGACATCCTATGGGAGGAAGATGGAGATCAGGATATTGAAGAAGAAGCTGACGATCATCAAGAATCACCACACTTTATTGAAGAAGATGATCAAGTACTCTTAGGTGAATGTACGATGCTAGAGTACGATGATGATATAGAAGATCAACTTGGTATAGAGTTAGAAATAGACTTGTTTGGCGCATTAGACTTGGCACAGGATGAAGCCGTTGATGTAAATGCTCTTCATTGATTTTTTTCTTCTCAAACTTAGACATGAATATATGAGCTTCAAAGGCTTGATGTACGTGCTCTTGTACTTTTATTCTCTCAAAGGATCAAACATGTATGAAAAGGAAAAAAAAATTGTCATTGGGAAAAATTATCTTTCAAGGTCGGTATGGGAAAAAACACTCTCTATAAAACGTCGCTATAGGAAATTGTCTCAGTGTTGCTATATAGCGACCATTCACAAGTCTAATAAGTGTTGCTATATAGCAACCATTTACAAGTCTAATAAGTGTCGCTATATAGCGATTCTCTTTAAACATCGCTATATAGCGACGCTTGCTTAAAGTTGCTATATAGTGACACTTATCAAATCCCCTTTGGTTACCAGACGATTAGCGCCCCGCACACGCTAAATGTCGGTGCTTAAGCATCGGAATAGGGTCTGTGTGTAGTAGTGTGCGACCATATCAATGGTAAGTGTTAAAGCGTTGATGATACCTATGGGTTTTTAAGTGTTTGATATATGATCCCTTTCTAATTTGATATAAGATATAGTGCCACACCCGCATATGTTGCCCTATGCTCGTTGTGAGGAGGCGAAGAGACACTCTTGCGTGGAAGCATATTGAAGACACATGGCCAAGCTTCAAGGAGGAACCCACAAACTTGAGACTTAAATTAGGTATGGAAGGTGTGAATCCATTTGGTCTCAAAAGCACTTTCTATAGTGTATGGCTAGTGATATTGGTGGATTAAAATCTTCCACCCTCTATGGCGATTAAGAAAGGACATGTTATGTTATCCCTTCTAATTCCAGGGAAAAATAAAGTAAAAAACTTGGATGTTATCTAGAGCCTTTGATTGATGAGTTGGAGATACTTTGGAGAGGTATCGAGGTGCATGACGCCTCCCTCGTCACGAGACTTCACATGCAAGGCAGTGTTAATGTGGATGATGCATGACTTCCCAGGGTATGGGGTATGTTTAAAAAAGCATTGCAATTTTAATTATGAGTAGGGAATCAATGTGGCACTGAGAACCCACCTTGCTTACGCAATTGCATCTATTGTTTAGGTCTCACTACATCAGGTTACCATGCATGTCTTGTTTGTGGTCCTTCACTAGTTGCTTCATGGCGAGAGGACTTGAAGAAGATCATATACAAGAATCACCATCAATTTCTCCCACGTGATCATCCTATATATGTCACCCCTTGGAATGAAGTCCCTCCTCAGTCACTCATTGCAGGAGATTGGAAGAAAATTTGGGACCTCCTGCTCCACATGGCATGAGCTGGTAAGGGTTTGTAACTATTGTGTGCTATATTGAATGGAAATAAAGATTGCATGCTAACACCATATTTTATTTAGATTCTCCATCTTTTATCGGCTACCATATTGGTCCCACCTCAAGATCAATCACCCGCTTGATCCCATGCATATCTTCAAGAATGTACTATCTACCATTTGGGATCATGACACGAGATTCCTTGAGCATAAGGGAGGATCTTTGCATCCAGGGAGGATGCATGAGGCGGCTTGGCCACAAGAGAGACCAAATGGGATTGTCTTTTTACCCCGTGCACCATGGACATTATCAAAGAAAGAGATGGTGGTAGTGAAGTGGGATATCACTACAATTCCTACTCCCACTGGATGCATGAGGTGTTTGAAGGGGGGCTTCACAAAGAGTAAGAAAACAGGTGTAGAGCAATTAAATATGGCTTGAAATCTCATGATTGGCACAAGATGCTCCAAGTAAGTATGAATTGGCATAATCTCTTTTTTCTTCCAAAATTGTGCAGCTAATCAACCATTGCTCATGTGTTCAGTTCATACTACCTACTAGCATTTCTCATCGTGCATCGAATAACATAAAGGATTGTATTTACAAGATGGGCGAGCTTGTGAGGTACTTCACACTATACAAAATGTGAAGCATATCAATGCTAGATACAAGGTTTTTATACTGCTAATATGATGCACTTTTTTCTTTCTAGGTATATGAGCTCAAAGGAAATAGATCCCACCACACTTGAGGATGCTCGAGTTATGTCAATGTAGGTAGTTTGTTTAGTGGAGGAGACCTTTCCACATTTTATTCTCACAAGCTAACTACATCTCATAGTACATTTGGTGGATGAGATCGCTATATGCAGCACTGTACATGCATGATGGTTGTTCTTCCTCGAAGACCTTGAAGGATTTCATGCGGAAAATTCCAAGGCCTGAAGGTAGCATGGCTGAGGTTTGGTTGGTACGAGAGTCACTTGCATATCTTTTTGAGTTTCTTGTTGATGCGGATAGCTCTCTCCCACAACTATGGAGAGATGAAGAAGACCTAAGGATGACCTCTATTATGCCTCAAGGGAAAGGATGGAGCAAAGTAATAGATAGGGAGTTGCTTAATAATCTATACCTATATTGCATGCTTAATAGTGATGTGATGAAAAGATGGGTGACAAGATATGAGGATGCAAAGGCAAGAAGACAATGAGAAAGGGCCCTCTTTTCTAGACACCATAGATATTCATGTTGATTGGCTACTTGACAAAATGGAGAGAGCAGAGAGCGACGAGGGGATGCATATCGCAATCAAAGAATGGGAGTATGCTAGAGGATGCATGCAAAAGGTTGGTATATAGAATGTTATGCATAAGTTAGGAGTTTTTAACAATTTAGATTGCTTATTTTTTGTCTTGGTATAGTGTACTATGTTCAATGCTATATGGTGTGAGAGCAAACATTTTCAGACACAACGGATTGATGATAAGAGAGACACACAAGATTGCAGCATCATTGGAGCATCATTGCTAGCTTTGAGGGAGTCAATGGAGCCATTGATGATTATTGTGGCATAATCCAAGATATTATTAAGCTTGACTTTCGGTGCTTCTTTATGTATGTTTTGGATGTCAAGTGGTTTGACATGGTGGAAAGAGGCCCTAATGCAACAATCAAACACCATGCAAGTGGATTTGTAACTATTGACTCCACAAAGTTTTGGCAAAGCAAGGACACACTAGTACTACCGCAATAATGTGAACAGGTACTCTACACATATATAAAAATGCTCACTTATTTATATTTGATACCTTTAATGCAAGGAAATTATCATGTTTGTATTTGTATTTGTCTATCAACCAATGGTGGTTTTAATAATAGGTGGTGGCAAGTCATACCTATTATGCCATGTTCCAAAGTGATGTATAGTACATTTACTAATATGGAGAGTATGGAGGTGATGATGATCGTGTTACAAAAGAGGAGGATGATCATGAGATAGGAGAATAAATATTTAGGCCATTACTTATAAGGACGAGCCTGCCATTGGTGATGCTGATTTCGACAAGCACAGTAGCACAAGTAGTAGTGGGTTGGATGTATTTGTAGATCTCCACATTGGTTTGGATATTGAAGTAGATAGTTTGGCAAGGGTTGATCGTATTGAGGATGAGATCAAACTGTAGCCCATCATTGTATCATCCAAATTTCTTACATATTGGCAAAACTATTTTATATATTTGGTCATTCTCCTCACCTCACTTAATTTTTATATATGTGCGTTTGGCAAAAAACATATTATGGTGTGTGACAAGTGCATAGCATTGATATTTTTATTAAATTAGGTGCTTTGGTAATCATGGGCAATATTTGGCAAGAAGTGATTCACATTTATCAGCCTACACTACAATTTCAAACTCTATTGCACGTTTATAAATGCATATAGATGTGCGTCTATTATACAGTATAGACGCACTATTAAACACATGTATAACCATCCTGATAGATGCGTTAATAACCATGCTAATAGATGCATCTGCATTTTCATTAAGTTTATCAGTGCTTATACACACGCTCACTATTTTGTGCATCTATCAAGAGCGTCTATGGATGCATTGTGTTGTTGTAAATTAGTCATTTAAGGTGTGCTCTGTAGTTGTGCCCTTTTTCCTCATCTCTAGCTTTCTCCTTCCTCTCTCTATATTTGCTCACTCTATCCATGAAATAATCCATCTTCAATAGTTGTAATTGATTTATAGTGTTAGTGGCATACTCTCTCTAGTTAGAATGTATGGTTGTCTCCTTCTTCTTAAAAGTTTGACTTATGACCTTGAGCTATGTTTCTAGCTATTGTATTCCACTTTCATGTCTTTTAGTAGCCATTTGTGGTACCTCTAACTTTGAGAGTATAGTAGCACTCATACATATCCCCATGGGGTCACTAAGAAATATGTAAGATAGCACGTGCAATCAACATAAGGGGTTTAATTTTCTTATGGAGTTATAGACAATTTACATAATTTAGGGTATTTAAATACCCTTCATACCCCTAAATTTATGTAAATTGTCTGTAGCTCCATAAGGAAATTAAACCCCTTGACTGATCGCATGTGCTACACAGTGACTCTTTCGGGTATGTATCATTGTTATTTTAGATTGCTCTAATACAAGATCTATTTTATTATCATACTAGAGAATCAGTTATGTATCAAGCTCTTGGTTCTTCTTTGTGGTGTGTAGTATGGTGTGTGCGATAGATATCTTAGTGAAGCCTGCATCTCTCTCTCTCTCTCTCTCTCTCTCTCTCTCTATACACACACACACACACACACACATCCATACAGACATATGCATATGTACATCAATATGTATGTACATTCATACATACATACAATACATACATATGTATATTTATAGGTGGGTATGTATGTACATATGTATGTATGTACGTACGAATGTACACACATGTATGAACAGATATGTATGTATATATGTATATATATGTATGTATGCATGTATACATAGATACAAACATGGTGCAAGAGATAGATGGAATTGACACATTCATTTGCATGGGTGCACATATTCCACCCATGTGCATTCAAAGATGCACATGCATATGATGTATATGTATTTAGACACACACACTTGCAAGACACATGCACACATATGTACATGAGTACATACACAATTCTATTCAACTGCACATAAACACATAGATGCATATATGCACTCGCACTTGCCCACACAAAGACACACATGCATTCATCCACAATGTGCACATAGAAACGCATGCATTTATCCACAATGCACACACAATGTGCATGTATAAAAATTATCATCATACACACACACAGTCAACATATACACATTGAACACAATAAGACTATGAGCCATCTGTATTAATGATTCAATACATGAGGTTATGCGCATTCACATGCAATTCTTGAAAACAAGGTTCTCCAAATTTGTCTTTCTTCAATTTTAGAAGTTTCCTTGAATTAAATATATTTTAATTATTGTTAAAATGAAAATTCTTGAATATATATATATATATGTGTGTGTGTGTGTGTGTTTATATAACAATATATATTTTATTTATGAATAAATTTAAGTTAATTAATTTTATGAATCAATTTAAGTTAATTAATGCGATGATTGATTGTAGTTGATGAGTTTAATTCAATTAATTAAATCACATTATGAATAAAGGCACTGCTATGGCTTCATTAGAAAATTTATTAAAAAGCATTCTAAAGTTGAAACATGCAAGTATAGCTAGTTGCTTTCATATGGAGAGAGAGAGAGAGAGAGAGAGAGAGAGAGAGAGAGATCCAATGATAGAAAAATCAAATTTTCGAACTAAACACCCTTAATCAATGTTCTTCCTTGAAATTAAAGGCTTTTGATACATAAGCACCTTTGAGGATATTACAATCTAGAATTCCCTTGTGTGTGTTCGCACCCGGGGGGAGTGTTCAAATGACAATCCTCATATGTTTAGACGTTTGTACCGAGACATTACAAAAATAAGAGAAGCTTGGTAGAGGGACACTTATTTACCACATCCACTGTATAACATTAATATTTCCAACTTTCTTTGGTTCTTCTTCTCGACTCATATAGCTGCTCTTGGCTGGCCCAACAGGAATTGAAGAGCATCCTCGTCATCCAGGTTTTCTCTAGCCTCCTCTGAGTAAGCATACCTGCTAGAATTGTGAGATGGCCACAGAAGGACACATACAACACACAACATTGCAAAGTAAAGGACATCCCACATAGCCGTGATAATCCAAGCCGCCTGCCATCTTTCGTTGAAGACATCCGTTGCTTGGAAATACACCTCGAAACCTATCCAAGCTGCCGCAACAATCACATACACTCTCATAGCACTTGTCATCTTCCTGTATAGCTCCCATTTTGAGACCATTTTCCTTGCCTCCAGCTTGTCACAAATCTTTCCCAAGGATGTATGTATCCAATGCACGAAGAAAACATTAAAGAATGCACCTAGCAGAATAAGGGATAGAGGTGCTTTCACTCAAAGATTGATCAGTTTTTGTGCAGTCTCAAACATGTATAGTAATTGCATCGCCCCCCCATATAATGGAACCAGGAGATGGGCTTTCCGAGACATTGCCTGTGGGGGACGAACCGCATTATAACCCGTGGAAAAAGACCAAAGAATTGCCCTAGAGAAGACGATTCGTGACATTCCAAATTCCATTGCCCAAAGAGGGAGAGCCATTTGCTGATCACCGAAGAATGACATCCAGTCATGAGTAGTGCCCTTTGTTTGCGTGTAGCATTCATATTTGCATATCCAACATACCAAAGGACCACCTCGAACAGACCCAGAGCGATAAGAAGTGTGACGCCGTTCTGCAACGTCATTCTGTCTTTCCAGAAACGAACGTACTGGGAAGTCCATGCCACGGCCAGTACAAGGTATGCGAAAGACATAAGACCATAGAATCTTAGCAGTGGTGTCATCTCACCTGGCAGATAACCCGTAGGATTCTTCCAGACCGTCGTCCCATCTACGACGATGCCTACCAGTTGTGGATCGCAAAATACGAAATAGAGGCTGTACATACCCTTTTTGGTGATGCCTACACTGTCTGGAGGCATGATAGCTTCAACGGAATCTCCTTGGAACACCACGGATGTGGAATATGGCCAGTTTTCGTCATCTGATGAATGATGTATAATTAGCTCGCCTTGCGTACAACCCAGCTCCCTGGCTAGATTGAGAGTGCAACAGATGGATCGTTGCCCACCGTACTTTATGCCTCCGATTGTGTCGGAAGCCTCAACAATGATGGCATGAATCACACCAGTGGTAGATTCATTGGGCGAGTCATGCCGGAAGGACGTAGACTCATTTGTCCGTCGAAACCTGACAGAATCAAAACGGATGTAAGATCTGCCGTCTGCAACCCCTTGGGGGCTTCCCTCGGAGGTAGAGGCATGCATCCCCTCACTGTCTCCGTAAAATACATATGCATCCTCACCTTATGAATGGCACTTCGAGTCCCCTGCAAAAGGCCAGTGCGCAAAGAACGATGCTAAAGAGCAAAATGGATGACGCACGTCTCATGGTCGACGAACGACGTGCTCAAGGAGGCAAGCGAATGAAAAGAAGTGCTCTTTGGCCACTGCATGCATGCATTCATAGATGCAAATGAATATATACACAGACACACCACACAGGCACGTCGAACACATCTTAATTCAACAGAATAATAATGGACCGGCTTCGTTAAAGAATTGCAATTTGTCCAATGAGGCTTAAAGCCTTAGCAAAAGAAACTGCATGAATGCATGATTTGTTGAGGTAACTTGACTCCGTGTTGTACTCAAAGTTTATGGTGACCCACCAAGAGTCACACCTGGGTCACGTCATGGTCACCTCAGCAACATGCCGGTCATGCCTAGTCGCAGCGTGTTCACATATGTTCACATCTTGGTGACATGGAACAGACTTGGACATGACTTGACATGGACACGACTTGGACGTGACATGGAACAGACTTGGACATGACTTGGACATGACATGGAACAGACTTGGACATGACTTGACATGGACATGACTTGGACATGACATGGAACAGACTTGGACATGACTTGACCTGGACATGACTTGGGTATGACAGAAGCAATACATGACTGAAGAGTGCCAAACCTCAACCTCGACTCACCATGGTCAAAATCAATCAGAGGGAAGTACTGGCGCAATGGTACATGGGATACACCTGTTGGTGCACATGGGAAGGAGTCCAATAGTTAAGAGGCATAGGTGGTGCACAAACCCTCTCAACCAACTAGTGTCAGGAGCACAGGAGAACACATGGAGCATGGGATTCACTGACCCAGGACAGGCTGGAGTGTTGCAGAAGCCATCAAGGACAGAGCGACCCACAAACGGTGGAATGGCTAAGGATGGCTAAGGGTGCAAGAAGACATCCAATAGGAAGAAGGAGAGGAGATTGGTAGCGGGGGGTGGAGCAGAGGAGGAGAAGGTGAAGAGGGGGAAAGGGAAAAGGGGGAGGGACATTCTGGCAGGGGCGAGAGGCGTGAGTGAAGGAGTGAGAGGCTAGAGTCAAGAGCTCGCCTCGTGTGTATCTTCTAGGGGTGTATCCATCATCTTGCTTTCTAATGAGTTATGCTACTCTCCATCTCTGCTCGCTACTCTAAAATCTCTTTCCGTTGTGTTCTTTCCCCCCCTCCTCTCCCTTCACCTGGTACAACGGACCTGTGTCATGTGCTTGAAGTTCTTGCAGTTCATATCGAGGGTTGGCTTTCGTGATGTTGTTCCGCTTTGGTCTTCTTCTTGCTCACATCACTTCAGCACTTGTACCGCTTGCACATAGTTGACATCATCTACCGCTTGCACATAGTTGACACCATCGACAAGCACTCGCCTACATACCATCCGTCGCCTACATACCATCCGTGACACATATGGCATGTCTTACTCGCTTCTCGCACCAGTGGCCCTAGGCCTCCGGTAATACTTTCGGAAGTGTTAGGAACCCCCCCCCCCCTCAGACAGTTTATGGCGATCACGGTGGGACACTGTTGGTGTTGAGTAGCACGAGTGAGATGGTGATCTACGGTCCTAGAGAGAGGTCTTATGCCGAGTAGTTCTGAAACATTTGAAGGAGCTAGTGAGAGAAATAGGAGGTACTTGAGGAGAGTGGAGAAAAGACTTCCGGCAGACCAAACTAGGTACAAGAAGCATTACGTGTGACGTAAGTTTGCGAAGTCCTCAACTCGAGCACAAAGTGAGCCCATTGGAGCAGTAGCCAGAGCAAGTAACTTCATCGACACTCTCATTGACTTGGATCAACAGGAACCTTGGTGGTCAGATCCGGACTCCAGAGAAGAAGAAGTGCAAAGTGGAGAACAGGTGAAAGAAGAGGGTACTAAGGACGAGGGCTCCTCAGGGACTCATCAAGGTCAAGGCAGCCCCTTTCCTCCTCCTGCAATGATGTCTTCATCAACCACCTCTTCTACCGGAGTGGTGACTCCATCCGCCTCAATCTCTTGTGGACAAGTTGCTACCTCATCTGTTATGCATAGCTCTGGACTCCTAGCTAATCCTTCTTCTACATCTATTCCATTGGGGGGTACTTTTGCTCCGGCCATGCCTTTACCAGCCATGATGGTTTCATCTCCCTTTCCATCCACACCGGTGTTGCCCTTTCCACCACCTCCTTCCTTCCCTTCTGCCTACTCATCCATGACTTCAACTCCGTCCCTCTCTTTCCCAAATGCTCTCCCATCCTCTTTCACCCCCACATCTTCCATGTTCTCACCCTTTCCCTCTGCAACACCGAGACCCCCCACTTATGCCCTACCATCTGGGTACACTTCCTCTATGACTACATCAGTAGTGACTTCTCCATTGTGGTCCTCCACAGGAGGAGTTGTTGGGGTGGTCTCCTCCCTGGGAGCACCAACACTCTTTACAGCCCCATCGGGACTCCCACCAACTCTTGCATCCTCTCCAACCTCTCGGGTGGGGATGGCCGTTCTCAGTCCTCCAGACAGAGCTAGACTTCTCGAGCTACTCAACAAGGTCCACGTGAAGACTCAAAAGTTCAAAGGCCACCTCCATGAGGATGCGGAAGCTCATGTGAGGAAGTTCCTCACAGCATGTAGAGCTAAAGGTGTGGAGAATGAGCATGCGTTCCTTCACATCTTTCCCTCATCATTGGAGGATGCCGCGGATGTATGGTATAGTCAATTTCCTCCGGACCACTTCTAGACGTGGACAGACCTAAGGGAGGAATTCTTACGCACTTTCAAGTTGGAAAAATTCGAACACATGATTGTCCAAGAGTTATCCACTGACACCATGAAGCCTGGAGAGAGCATCTCTGAGATGTACACAAGGATGAGGGTCTTGGCGGCAAAGACGTCGGTGCCACCCAATGACGCCGTCATGAAGGGGTGGTTTTTGAAGGCTTTACCCTCCACCATTGCTATAAGGCTAGTTGACAAACTTCCTGAGCATGCCTCACTACAAGAATTTCTGAGGGAAGCGGTGAAGATGGAATGGTCCTAGTTAAGTTTCGCCTCAACACCCGCCCAGACCGCCCAAATTCCGAGAGAAGAGGGCTCACAGGCATGGCAGCAACTCAAGAAGGAATTAGAAGAAATCAAAGAAGGTCTGAAAGACAGAACAAAAGTGGATGGACCGTCACCCTTTGAAGCTCAGATAAGAAGTGGTCTCTGGTGCACCGACTGTAAGGGTTCTGGCCATGGCTACTGGGAATGTCCATCGAAGCGTAAGGTACCCACCCCGACCTCCTTTTGCACATTTTGTGAAATTCATGGACATGATGCCTCCGAGTGTAGGTATCTTAAGGGGTTGAAGAAGCTTCTGCTGGAGTATCCAATTGGAGAACCACTGGTGGCTACAATCAACAAAGCTGCACTGACCACCTCAGGGCCAGTACCCCTAGCTTCAGCCCCTGTGAAGGCACCTGAACCACCCACCCATCCTATAATTCCACCTCCACTACTTCCTAATCCTCCTTTGCTCCAAGCTCCTACTCCTAGTGAATTTGGGGCTCCATACTTCTATCCTCCGCCCTACTATGCACAGTATCAACCACCTATGTCAGGGGGTGGATATGGACCCCCTTATATCCGCGGTCGACGGGGTGGGTTCCGAGGTGGATGTGGAGGCAGAGGTACCAACTTTCGTAGGCCCATCATGTGCTATAGATGTGGCGAGTACGGCCATTACCAAGATGATTGTACACAACCATTCGGGGGACCCTCTTGTACACAGTGCAACACAAATGACCACTACACCAGAGATTGTCCCAATGGCAGAAGGGAATCAACATCGCAAGTCAACATGGTTGATGTAGTAGTGGCGGGGGAGGGTGACAAACCCCATTTGATTGGTGCAGTGTTGGGAGCTGTGACTAGGTCACAAATGAAGGGTGACAGTAGTAAGGATGACTCAACATCAATATCGGAGGCCTCATCACCAACTAATACCAGCTCAGTCACTAGAGGAGCATCCCCACCTCCTTCCTCCAAGGTGGACAGTGGGCATAGGACTGCATCACCCTTGTCCTCTCCTATAACTGGATTAGAAAGGATCTGAAGGGCCCCACAGCCATCAAGACCTATCAATAGCTCTCAAACTACTTCAGCTCCAAGTGAGCAATCTATGCCTTCAAGGTATCAGGAGGTGGTCAGGAGTGTCACCAAGGATCTTCAATCTAGTTCTGAAGATGAAGGCGTCACACCTCAGTTTCCTTCCCGCAAGTCTAGAATAGTGAGGTTTGCAACAGAGGTGACAACTTTAGGGCAAAAACGTGAGGAGTCACAGGCAGGCCCATCCACCTTCCACTCAGGAAGCACAATGAAGCAAGAGAAGGAAAAAGGGGTGAAGCCTAGTAGTGCCCAAGAAAAGGGGAAATGGGTGATGGGAGAGTCACCACAGGAAATATTGACTGAGAATCCAGAGACACCTCCTCTCCCTCACATGAGCTTCGACCCTCGGCTAGAAGCTCGGCAGATGAAGGCACAAAAGGCTGCTGCTACTGTCCAGCCCTATTCTTTGATGGATGACTTGATGGATTTTAGGCCCAATATCACCTTACGACAACTCTATCAATTGTCTCCACATATCAAGCATCAGACTATTGCATTTTTGAATCGCATGCCAGGAGGGCGCCAAAGGGGATCTATTCCAGGCGGACCCACACCAGAGACAGTAACAGTTCAAGATGGAGTAACACTAGACAATTGCTCAGCCTATGCTGCCCTCACATGTGAACAAAGTCCCAAGCTCGCAATGGAGATCAATGGGGTGGAGCTGAAAGATGTTTTCTTGGATGGTGGGGCAGCAGTAAACATCATGCCGAGAGGTACTCTTCAACAACTGGGTTTGAAATTGACAACTGACGTACATTTTCAAGTACGCATGGCGGATCAACGCAAGGTGAAGCCTATGGGGGCTGTCAAAGGTGTTCACATGAAGATTGGGGGAGTTACATTCCTGTCCAATTTTGTTGTACTTAATATGATGGAGGGTGAGCAGAGTTATCCTCTACTTCTTGGTAGACCATGGGTACGCTCAGCAAAGGCCATTCAAGATTGGTCAAGTGATGAAGTTCGACTACCTTTGGGATCCACATCCTTAGAAATAGACATGGTTACTGGAAGGGCCCGTCACCGACTTGTGGAACTTGGGGAAGAGGATTTTGAAGAAGAAGAAGGGGTGGAAGAGGATCAATGGGCACTTGGGGATTGGCCCCTATAGGAAGAAGAGTTGGCCTATGTGGAGGACTCACCCTTCCAAGGTGAAACCTATGTAATAGCAGCACGAGATGATGGTGAGAGCTTGACGTACTTGTTGGAACATGCTAGACTAGATGAGGAAGAAGTTGTCATCTTGGATTGGATGGGGGCCCTAGGATCCTTAGCCATCAACATGGTGGACTTGTGTCCAGAAGAGGATCCTGAAGCCCATCTTGGTACTTCACGGAATGCACAAGAGGTGCACCAGGAAGCCTCTTCCCCACTTGGTTTGGCTGATCTCATGTATGAACGGATGCCTTTTGGTCTTCTTAATAATACCCACATGTATCAGCGAATGATGTCCGCAAGTACCAGACCAAGTGGTGGGGAGGCCACCAGGGTGACTCAAAGACAAGACCATGAAGCAGCAATGGAAGCAATGGAGGCACACGACATGGATGCCTCGCACCGAGAAAATGACCATGGGGTCACAACAGAGGAGGAAGAGGATACTATGCAAGAAGATGATGAGCGGGTGGAGCATAATGATGGTACTGAAGAGAACACTCATGAATCTATGGAAGAAGAAGATGACCACATAGATCATGGGCTGGCTGAGCACAATGATTGTATTGGAGAAGACACACATGGATCTGCAGAAGAAGAGGATGACCACCTACTTACTGATATCATTCAAAGGCAGGCGATGCCGGAAATGACTCTTGGAAGGGTTATTGAATCCATTGTGCAACCTGACTAACCTAGGAGGGGTCAAGAGACCGAACAATTTGAAGGAGCCGTCCACATTCACACTGGAGTCTGGAACTTCAGACCTTCAAGGCAAGCCCACAGCATACAGGGAGAAGAAGATGTCGCGGACCTTGTTCTACGCGACTTATATATGTCAGAAGCTGACCCCCCAACGACACAGGAGGTTCATGAAACTACATACGAGGTGGTTGGATTACCATACAGAGGAATGCTCAAGCAAGCACGAAAAGGACAGAAGAGAATGGGCCCAAGTGCTACCTCTACATTTCAACCATTTCTAGAACACACCCAACCATCCTATCCAAGATCTTGGATGGAAGAAGTAGTGGGGAATTTTTCTTTGGATGATTCTCCTGCGCACCCAGCAGTGGGAGTAGAAGAACCGAACAACTCCACATCAGGAAGCATACCTCAGGTTGACCATGCCAGGGATTGGAGGTATCTGAACATAGGGACAGAAGACCAACCATGACATCCTAAGGTAGCCAGTTGGGTCTAGGAACATGACTATCTCCTTGCTGCATTGTCTGATTTTTTTCAAGAGTATGTGGATGTCTTTGCCTGGTCATATAAGGATTTAAAGGGAGTACCCACTGAGTTCATGGAACATCGCATCGATCTATATCCGGAAGCAGAGCCGGTGATCAAGGGACCATATCGCATGAATCCTAACTATGGCAAGGCTGTCCATGCTGATATTCAAAAGATGGAGCAAGTAGGGTTGATCTACCCTGTTGACTACTCCGAATGGCTTAGTGGCATTGTAGTGGTGCCCAAAAGAGAGACTGGAAAACTCCGAGTTTGTGTCGACTATAGGAGTTTGAATACCACCACACGTCGGGATAGGTTTCCTCTCCCCTTCACTGATAGGGTGCTAGAAACCGTAGCTGGTCATGCTCTCTACTCCTTCATGGATGGATACAGTGGGTATAACCAGGTTCGGGTGCGAAAGCAAGATCAGTTAAAGACTGCCTTCGTCACCCAATGGGGAACTTATGCTTACCGGATGATGCCTTTTGGTCTATGCAATGCACCGGCCACGTTTCAACGTCTTGTCACCAAAGTCTTCCAAGAGAACATCGCAAAGTTCCTTGAGGTATTCTTGGATGACTTCTCTGTGTTCAATGGTAAATATGCTTCTCACCTCGAACTTGCTATTCAGACTGATCACATGAGTAAGTTGAGGTGGGTTTTTGGTAAGTGCAGAGAAGCTAGGTTGTGCTTGAATCCGGACAAATGCTTCTTCCTCGCCTTGCGAGGGGTTCTCCTTGGCCACATCGTCTCGGCTAAGGGAATGACCACGGACCCAGCAAAGGTGGAAGTGATATTGACCTTGCCCATTCCTCGCACACCCAGAGAAGTCAAGTCTTTTTTGGGACATGTGGGTTATTATAGAAGATTCATCAGGTCCTATGCCAACATAGCGGTGGCGTTGACGGAACTCCTTCGGTAGGAGTAGTCCTTCAACTGGTCAGCACCTCAACAACTGGCGTTTGATAGCCTCAAGGATGGTCTGGTAAAGGCACCCATCTTGCGGCAACCTCAATGGGATGTCATTTTTCATGTGCATGTAGATGCAAGTGGGATGGCGATCGGGGCGATATTGGCCCAACCAGATGAAGAGCACAAACTCGACCTACCTATGTACTTCACAAGCAGACAACTCAATGGAGCAGAAAGAAACTATAGCACCACTGAACGCGAGGGCTTGGGCATGGTCTATGCCATGACAAAGTATCAGCACTATCTCTTGGGCAGTAAGTTTATCATCATTACTAATCATCAAGCTCTCAAGTACTTACTGAACAAACCAACGCTTGGGGGGAGAGTGAGCAGGTGGATTCTTCTATTTCAAGAGTTTGACTTTGACATCCTAGTGAGAGTAGGCCGATTGCATCAACCAGCAGACCACTTATCAAGGATCTCTTCAGGTGAAACAGCCATAGGAGTTGATGATGACCTTTCAGATGCGGGCTTCTTCCGTGTCGATGCCACAGTACCAAAAGATGACTGCCTGTTTGCTGTGGATTGCTTTCCCCCATGGTATGCAAACATTGTACACTTGTTGTCTACAGGGGAGTTCCCCAAAGGGTTAACTCCAGCACAAAAGCGGAGGCAGATTGTTCAGGTTGCTCCTTTCAAATTGATTCGCGGGTCAGCTGTACAAGTTGGGGAAGGACCACATTTTAAGGAGGTGTGTGCTCCCTCATGAAACACAAGCCATCCTTCAGGAGGCTCACTCATGAATGGGGGGAGGTCATATGGCACCAGAGGCCACTGCTATAAAGATAATGCGCTCTGGGTTGTGGTGGCCAAAGCTATTCCAAGACTGCTATGCTTATGTGCGCCGTTGTGACTCATGTCAAAGAGGGGGGCCGAAGCCTCTACCCAACGGGAGTACCTTCCCCTTCAGCCATCCAGCCCTGTACCACCCTTCTATAGATGGGGATTGGATTCTGTTGGACCCATCTCTCCTGCAACTCGAAGAGGGAACAAGTATGCTCTGATTGCTACTGATGATGGCACTAAATGGGTGGAGGCTAAGGTAGCAAAGACCTGCACTGCTCAAGTTGTGGCCTCATTCTTGTATGATCAAATCATTTCTAGGTTTGGATATCCTGTGGAATTGATGAGTGACAGAGGTACCCACTTTCTCAATGATGTCATCACTGACCTCATCACCCAACTGCAAATTGTTCACAAGACCTCTAGTTCATACTACCCTCGAGCCAATGGTTTGGCCGAGAGCTCCAATCGGACCATGTCTCATATTGTGGCTCGGTTATGCCTTCATTCCTTGGCAGATTAGGATATTCTACTACCAGCTGCTCTTTTTGCTTACAGAACAGCATACAAGGCTAGCACTGGATATTCACCCTTCCAGCTAGTTTATGGCTTGGAGGCGGTTATGCCCTATGAGTTCCACATGAAGACCACTAGGGTCATGGCAGAGATGGATGATAACTTGGAGGCATGCACACTTGAGAGATTATGGGATCTTGAAGCCTTGGATGAACATCGTCGTGAAGCGATCCTTGCTCAAGAAGTCTGGCAAAGAAGGCAGAAGGCATGGCATGACAGAAATCTCAGGAAGAGGGAATTCCAAGTTGGCAGCTTGGTCTTGTTATATTCCAGTAAGTTCCTGAAGCATAAACCCAAATTTGTCAGTGGCTGGACAGGGCCCTTATTTATCACAAGGATTATTCCCAGTGGAGGGGTATATTTGGCCACCTTGGAGGGCAAGAAGTTACCAGCACCTGTAAATGGCTCACGGGTAAAGAAGTATCATCCACATTGACTCTCTCTCTTTGGATAAGGATTTCCATTCCTATTAGTTGCATTTCGATTTATTCAAAAAAAAAAAAAACAACAACAACAATGTATTCCCTTTCCTAACCTTGTCAAGCTTCTACTCTCTGCCCAGTTGCACTCTTTGGTGGGAGACCAATAAAAACTGAGTTTCTCCTTCTCTAGTAGGACGGAAACAGCCCTTGCCTTCTCTGACACACACTTCTCCTTAAACCCTCTTCACCCCTGTCACTCAAGTTGAACCTCAGGTCATCCCTGCTCACTCCTAGGTCACCCCTGTTCACTCCTATGTCAACTCCCCATGTTCACCTCTCTGTCACCCATGTTCACTCCTAGGTCACCCCTGTTCACTCCTATGTCAACTCCCCATGTTCACCTCTTTGTCACCTATGTTCACCTCCAGGTCACCCCTGTTCACTCCTAGGTCACCCCTGTTCACTCCTATGTCAACTCCCCATGTTCACCTCTCTGTCACCTATGTTCACCTCCAAGTCACCCCTGTTCACTCCTAGGTCACCCCTGTTCACTCCTATGTCAACACCCCATGTTCACCTCTCTGTCACCCATGTTCACTCCTAGGTCACCCCTGTTCACTCCTAGGTCACCCCTGTTCACTCCTATGTCAACTCCCCATGTTCACCTCTCTGTCACCTATGTTCACCTCCAGGTCACCCCTGTTCACTCCTAGGTCACCCCTGTTCACTCCTATGTCAACTCCCCATGTTCACCTCTCTGTCACCTATGTTCACCTCCAGGTCACCCCTGTTCACTCCTAGGTCACCCCTGTTCACTCCTATGTCACCTCCCCATGTTCACCTCTCTGTCACCTATGTTCACCTCCAGGTCACCCCTGTTCACTCCTAGGTCACCCTTGTCCACTCCTATGTCAACTCCCCATGTTCACCTCTCTGTCACCCATGTTCACTCCTAGGTCACCCCTGTTCACTCCTAGGTCACCCCTGTTCACTCCTATGTCAACTCCCCATGTTCACCTCTCTATCACTTATGTTCACCTCCAGGTCACCCCTGTTCACTCCTAGGTCACCCCTATTCACTCCTATGTCAACTCCTCATGTTCACCTCTCTGTCACCTATGTTCACCTCCAGGTCACCCCTGTTCACTCCTAGGTCACCCCTGTTCACTCCTATGTCAACTCCCCATGTTCACCTCTCTGTCACCTATGTTCACCTCCAGGTCACCCCTGTTCACTCCTAGGTCACCCCTGTTCACTCCTATGTCAACTCCCCATGTTCACCTCTTTGTCACCTATGTTCACCTCCAAGTCACCCCTGTTCACTCCTAGGTCACCCCTGTTCAGTCCTATGTCAACTCCCCATGTTCACCTCTTTGTCACCCATGTTCACTCCTAGGTCACCCCTGTTCACTCCTATGTCAACTCCCCATGTTCACCTCTTTGTCACCTATGTTCACCTCCAGGTCACCCCTGTTCACTCCTATGTCAACTCCCCATGTTCACCTCTCTGTCACCCATGTTCACGTCCAAGTCACCCTGTTCACTCCTAGGTCACCCCTGTTCACTCCTATGTCACCTCCCCATGTTCACCTCTCTGTCACCTATGTTCACCTCCAAGTCACCCCTGTTCACTCCTATGTCAACTCCCCATGTTCACCTCTCTGTCACCCATGTTCACTCCTAGGTCACCCCTGTTCACGCCTAGGTCACCCCTGTTCACTCCTATGTCAACTCCCCATGTTCACCTCTCTGTCACCTATGTTCACCTCTAGGTCACCCCTATTCACTCCTAGGTCACCCCTTTTCACTCCTAGGTCACCCCTGTTCACCCCTATGTCAACTCCCCATGTTCACCTCTCTGTCACCTATGTTCACCTCCAGGTCACCCCTATTCACTCCTAGGTCACCCCTGTTCACTCCTATGTCAACTCCCCATGTTCACCTCTCTGTCACCTATGTTCACCTCCAGGTCACCCATGTTCACTCCTAGGTTACCTCTATTCACTCCTAGGTCACCCTGTTCACTCCTAGTACACCCTTGTTCATTCCTATGTCACCCCCCAAGCTCACTCTCTGTCACCTATGCTCCTCCCTATGTCACCCCTTGTTCCTCCCTTGTTCACCCTAGGTCACTCCTTGCCGCTCCTTGTTCACCCCTCAGTCACCCATGGGCGCACACTAATGTCACCCCTTGTTCATCCTTGGTTCACCCTTGGTTCATCCCTCCTTCCGCCTCATTCACCCCTATGACACACTCATCCACTGGCCTATACAGGAGAAAATAAAATTCAAATTCCGATTTTCCCACCGTTTTTATTCAAATATTTCCTCTTGCCCACACCGCTTTTTCTCTCACCTACCACCTCCCACCAAGGCTATATTTAGCCACCAAATTCAGCGTCGTGACCTCCCAATTCTGACCAGTGCTATATTTAGCATCTGGCTAAACTCAGCGTGGATCCTTGGGATCAACTCATCCATCGCATCTTACAGCCCACTCATGCTATTTTTGGCTTACTTTCCTAAATTTGGCTCTCTTTGGTTGTGTATTTGCGGTTGTTCCCCCCTTCAACGAAACCATACGCAGCTCCCTTCCCTCCATCGGTGAATTCTCCTATAGCCCCCTTCAATGATGGCAGCCCCCTCTCCCTCCATAGCTAATTCTCTTGCAGCCCCTTCCATCAACGATAGCATCCCCCTCTCCCTCCATCAACGATTTCTCCTGTAGCCTCCCCTCCATCAGCGAATTCTCCTACAACCTCCCCTCTAGCAGCGATTTCTCCTGCAGCCTCCCCTCCATCAGCGAATTCTCCTGCAGCCTCTCCTCCATCCGCGAATTCTCCTCCTGCAGCCCCCCTCTCCCCCTCCACCAGCGATAGCAGCCCTCCCTCCATCAATGAATTTTCCTGCAGCTTTCTCCATCAACGAAATCTGCAACAAAATCTGCTAGCGCAACCTCCTGGCTCAGTAGCCCCTCTTCTTGCACGCAGCTCTCCCTGCTCCACCATCTTGCCTTGGAACGTATCTTCTCCTCCTGGCAGCCCTTGCCTTGGATCGCAACTCCATCTCAGCATCCCCTCTTGCTTGCACGCAGCTCTCCCTGCTCCACCATCTTACCTTGGATTGCATCTCCACCTCCTGGCAACCCCTCTTCTAGCGAATTGTGCCAGCTTCCTGCTCCCTGCCCACCTCCACACCCTACGCCATCTCCCCTGCTCTGCTGGGCTGGGCCACACCCCACTCCCTCTCTTCTGCCAGCTTGCTGCTCCCTGCCCACCTCCACACCCTGCGCCATCTCCACTCTCTGCACCACCCTGGGCCATCTCCAACCCACTACGCCACCTCTCTTCTTCCACTTTGCGCCACCTCTCCATTGTGTTCTATCTTTTCTAGCTCCATCTCTCTCCTCTTGCATTCTCCTTGACTCCATCTCCTTGCAGTCACTCTGGTTGCTAATCCCCTTCTCAGTAGACCTCGTCATCAGCTCCCCTCCTCACTATCACCTCGCCAGCTTTCCTTTCTGGACCTCGTCATCAACTCCCCTCCTCGTTATCACCTGGCCAACTTCTTTCTAGCCTCATCATAAGCTCACCTTCTTGCCTCAGCTCCCCTTCTTGTTATCATCTCACTTCCTTCTTCGTCATCAGTTCCCCTTTCTTTCTTGACCTTCCTGTCATCAGCTCACCCCCTGCTTCGACATCAGCTTCCCTCCTTTTCCTGCTTCCTTTCTAGCCTCGTCATCTGCTCACCTTCCTGCTTCAGCTCCCCTTCTTGTCATCATCTCAGTTCCTACTTCGTCATCAGTTTCCCTTCCTTTCTTGACCTTCCTGTCATCAGCTCACCCCCTGCTTCGACATCAGCTCCCCTTCCTTTCCTGCTTTCCTTCTTGCCTCGTCATCAGCTCCCCTTCCCTTCCTACTTCCTTTCTTGCCTCGTCATCACTCACCTTCCTGCTTCATCATCATCTCCCCTTCCTGCTTCGTCATTAGCTTCTACTTCACCTCTTCTTTCTTCTTCATGCTCGAGAAGAAGTCCAAGTATAAGCCACGGTTGCCCAGAGATAAGCTCTTCATCCCTTTCTATACCGCCATGACGTCTTAGGCAGCCTCTGCAGTGCACATGACCTCACCCATGCCTACAGCTCTACAGCAGGGCTGACTCCATCAGCAAGGCCGACTTCATCATCAGCAGAGCTAACTTCATCAGCAAGGCCAATTTCATCGGTAGGGCCGACTTCATTAGCAGGGCCGACTTCATCAGTGATGCATCCCCATCTTGGTCCGGACATCACTATCATCTCGGATGGAGAGCCACCACAATCAAGACAGCAGCGGGGGGTTGTTTTCCACTCTCAGAGCTCCAGTGCCTCTTCTTCCGACCATGGGGGCTCAGATTACACCCCCTCTACACGAAGACCACATTCAGAAGGGTCGGGTGGGCCAACAGAGATACAGAGCTCTTCGATAACCACCCCTCCTCTCTCCCACATTCGGGTTATGTTTAAACCTCTTCTTGATCCAAACCTCAAACTATCCTCAGTATTGACATCTTCTGAGATCCAGACCCTGGGTCTAACTGAGTTCGACAAGGTCATCTTCCCTCCTGTGGATGTGGAACTGTGTACAGGATTCATCAGATCTTATGACTCTGTCACAGACACTTTTGAGTTCATGGGCTCCAGGCAGCTTCTCACACCCAATTTGGTCTCACAGTACATGGGGCTCCCTGCTCTCCCTATTCAGCCTCCTTCCGATGATTCACCACATCTCCTTTCATTCCTTTCACAGTGCAAACCCAACAGGAGGGGATATGATTGCAAAAAGGTTTTGGAAGGTGGAAACAGAGAAGCAGTGATCACACGCTACTTCTTCACTCGCTTCTATTCAGCACCCGAGCATTACTACATCACGAAAGGTATCCGTCCTGCTCTCAATGCTCTCTTCACCATCACTCGGTATGATTTTGCATCCCTCTTCTATTCAACATTCCGGGCCACTGTTCGAAATCGCACACGCAGAAGCGCACACACCTGTACTTGTGGACCTCACCTCACCTACCTCTTGCACTAGTGGCGGGCTGCAACGCCTGCATTTTTCCTCCACCTTCACATACTTCATCTTCTCCTCACCACCCACCCTCTGCCCCTATGATCCCCCACTTGAGATCAGCTCCACTGGCTCTTAGTGCGGCCCCAGCATCCTCGGCCTCTGTTGAATCAGTCTCTGTCCTCTCTTCCTCTCCAGTCTCCATACCCACTCTTGCTCCACCCACATCTGTAGCACAGGTTTCTGAGCCATCCCCTCTTCAGCCAGCCTCTGGAGCTTTGTCATCCATTGCTCATGCAGGAGTCGCCTCTCCATCCATCCCCTTCGAGGCAGATTTTGATGATTTCCCTGATGATGTTCTTCCGGTCACTCCCCTGCCCTCCTCAGGTCTCACCCACCATGGCATGACATTACCACTTACCTCCCCCGCAGTCATGACCATTCCCCCTCCGATCATCTCATCGGGTCAGTACGGTGCAAAGATATGCACATTGGCCCCCCAACTCAGGGGGATCCATCGACAGAAGTTATGGCAGTAGGCACCTCTGCCTTGGAATCTCTTGATGGAGAGGCATCAGAGCGACACAGGTTATTGAACTTGAATCTTACTTTGGAGCCACTGGTGACGCGAAGACACCACCCTGGGTGTCTCGATGACTGACCCCTGAACCATGACCCCTGAACCAAGTATGGAGGCTGTTGAACAGGACTTACTGGAAACTCGACCTGGCGAGGTTATTTTTGCTGGGGGTAAGATACCTTTTCAAGCAGATTGTCCTCCACTTCCTCAAAATGATATGTTGGATACCTACTTCGCATCCTCCTCAGGAGATATATTCACCCATGAGGCCCAGATAGAGGAACAGAGCCAGGAACACAAATGGTTGCTGTATGCATTAAAGCGGAAGCGGTCTCCTGTTTGCATGGAGGAGGAGGGCCTGGACCAAATTTTCACACTTTCCTTGCAAGAGACAATCGCTTCCAACAAGAAAGTATCCCAAGCTCCAAGCTGTTACCTAGACATCGACACACTGGCTCCAGTGGCAGCTCTCGAGGACCCAGAGCAAGAGGGGATGAAAGCAGCCTTCGAGGAATATGGCGAACTTATTGACATGGCTGACTGAATGACCTATCGGGACAGGTATGCATGGGTTAAAAGATCCCTTCATATGGCTCAGCGCATTATAGATGACAGCTTCATTCAGATGGGTGCTCGGGGGGGTCACTATGTATAAACCCTCTATATCACGTGCGTTCAAGGCCTATATTTAAAATCCCTTATCTGTAAATTTTTTCAGTAATAAAATGTACCCCTTTTCTATACAAATCTGTAAATTTTTTCCAAAACTATTTTAAATAGTCCCTTATGTATATTTATTTCTGTAAATTTTAGGAATAAAAAATATCCTTCTGTCGAACTCACGTGATAGGGTTACATATGATGAGTGACCCCCCCGAGGATGGGTGCCTCCCTCTTTAATACTACGGGTCAGGTTTGCAAGCTTCTGTCACAAAAGCAACACCTCCGCTTGGAACATGAGAAGCAGGTAGCCAGCATGCATAAAGAATGGGATACAACATTGCAGGTGAAAGAAGCGAATTGGGGAGCAACTCTACAGGCAAGGGAGGCTGCGTGGAAAACTCAGCAGGACGAGTTTCAGCAATGTCTTGCAGCAAAGGAGGCAGAGTGGACAGCCACCAAGAAAATTTTGGAGGACAATCATTCAGCCCAACAGGCTCAGCAGCAGGAGCTTGCAGCCCTACAGGACAGATACACCTCACTGGCTGAGGATAAGCATACTGTGGATCAACAGGTGGAGGTGGTGCGGAGTCAGATGAAGCAGATTCTCGAGGAGGAGGACCATCTCCAAGTTTCACATTCCAAGTTGCAGGACAACTTCCATGGGCTGCAAGATGAAAATGCTGCTCTCAAATGTCAATGTGATCATTACAGGTCTGGCTACCACAGATATAAATCCAAATACAAGGACATCCGCAACCTCATGGACACAGTCGAGGAAGAGGCAAGGCCCCGGAACATCAACACACCTACCACACCCACCCCCTCCCCCTCCCTGACCTTCATCCAGCAAGCAGTAGCTCCTGGATCTTTTAGTTCGGCATTTCTTTTTGCGAGCTCTGTACATTTGGATTCTCATGTAAATAAGGAATTTTGGAGTTGTATGGCCATGAGCCAGTTTTTTTTTTCAGTTTTACAGTTGTAAGGCCATGAGCCCTTTCTTTTCAGTTTTGGGATGTCAACCACAAGGTCACTTTCTTATTTGTAATTTACACTTAACTTTCTCTCACACAGATCCTCAGTCATTCACCGGGATGGTGAATGATAGTGGCGGGGGATCTGTTGTACTCAAAGTTTATGGCGACCCACCAAGAGTCACACCTGGGTCACGTCATGGTCACCTCAGCAACATGCCAAGTTGTTAGTAGACCTTGGTCATACCTAGTCGCAGCGTGTTCACATATGTTCACATCTTGGTGACATGGAACAGACTTGGACATGACTTGACATGGACATGACTTGGACGTGACATGGAACAAACTTGGACATGACTTGGACATGACATGGAACAGACTTGGACATGACATGGAACAGACTTGGACATGACTTGACCTGGACAGGACTTGGGTATGACGGAAGCAATACATAACTGAAGAGTGCCAAACCTCAACCTCGACTCACCATGGTCAAAATCAATCAGAGGGAAGTACTAGCACAATGGTACATGGGATACACCTGTTGGTGCACATGGGAAGCAGTCCAACAGTTAAGAGGCATAGGTGGTGCACCAACCCTCTCAACCAACTAGTGTCAAGAGCGCAGGAGAACACATGGAGCATGGGATTCACTGACCCAGGACAGGCTGGAGTGTTGCGGAAGCCATCAAGGACAGAGCGGCCCACAAACGGTGGAATGGCTAAGGATGGCTAAGGGTGCAAGAAGACATCCAATAGGAAGAAGGAGAGGAGATTGGTAGTGAGGGGTGGAGCAGAGGAGGAGAAGGTGAAGAGGGGGAAAGGGAAAAGGGGGAGGGACATTCTGGCAGGGGCGAGAGGCGTGAGTGAAGGAGTGAGAGGCTAGAGTCAAGAGCTTGCCTCGTGTGTATCTTCTAGGGGTGTATCCATCATCTTGCTTTCTAATGAGTTATGCTACTCTCCATCTCTGCTCGCTACTCTAAAATCTCTTTCCGTTGTGTTCTTTCCCCCCCCTCCTCTCCCTTCACCTGGTACAATGGATCTGTGTCATGTGCTTGAAGTTCTTGCAGTTCATATCGAGGGTTGGCTTTTGTGATGTTGTTCCGCTTTGGTCTTCTTCTTGCTCACATCACTTCAGCACTTGTACCGCTTGCACATAGTTGACATCATCCACCGCTTGCACATAGTTGACACCATCGACAAGCACTCGCCTACATACCATCCGTCGCCTACATACCATCTGTGACACATATGGCATGTCTTACTCGCTTCTCGCACCAGTGGCCCTAGGCCTCCGGTAATACTTCCGGAAGTGTTAGGAAACCCCCCCCCCTCAGACACTCCGCACCGACATTTATAGCCTTCTTATTGCAATAGCAAACTTACGCAAAATAGATCAGCCAATTTCACAAAAGTGTGGAGTCTGTGATCATCTTTACGGTGCTGGAATGCTTTTCAATGCTGCTCTCTCATGGTGAACGTGCAGCTTGTACAAAAACACTCCAAAAGTTTCATCGACGCCATAGCCAGAGCTCTCATGGAATCGTCACCATAGCCACTGTGCATGAAATCGTCACCACAGCTAGAGCTTCGCATCCTCCATATCAAATCAGTTCCTTTGCATGTGTGTGTGTGTGTGTGTGTGTGTGTGTGGAGAGGAGGTGGGGGGGAGAATCAATTACAAAGCCTACAAGGGAAGAATAATTGTAGGCTTGATTGAGATTTCCCAATTTTGTTTTCTGAGGAAGTAAACCATTCTCAAGGTAAACCATTCTTAAGGGGAAGGGAATGTTACATCAACCATAATTGCGTAAATCTGAGGCGGGAGACCAAGAGGGCTTGACATTGCAATAGTGGACATGAAAATTAAGGCCTAGGCAAAATAGATCTAGCATTCAGAGGGATGCCAAGAGAAACCAATGGAGGACTCCATTATATTTTGTGGGCAATTTGACCCATGATGCATCCGCAGCCAAAAGACCCACCTTTTCTTTTAGAAATGCTAGAAACTATAGAGGACAAAAACAAGTTGAGGCAAAGCACTGCCCGTGATTTTCATTTTAGAAATGAGTTAAGTCAAAGTTAGCAATTGAGCCTTAGACATGCACCCCCCCCCCCTCTCTCTCTCTCTCTCTCTCACACACACACACACACACACACACATGCATGCTGCATGCACTCAATGGAGAGAAGATGACCCACTTTAATGATATTTTCAAGGCTCGATATTTTCAAGGACAAGCCTTTGTCACTTGATTAGCCAAGATAAGACATTACAATGCATTCAAAGAGATAAGTCAACTTTATCAGGTCATTCAACTTTATTTAACAAATCTAATAAGGGAGCATAATTTCTTATGTTAGGGCTCAATACTTTGTCTCTTGATTAGGAGGACAAGACATTACGATGCCTTCTTTTAATGGTATATCACCTTGAAATCCACACCTTTGGGATGACATGCTATCCAAAATGGTCCAAAATGCCATTTTTTAAATGGTCCTTGGGCTCCCACAAGGCATGGATTTCATGCTATCCCAGAGGCCATGGAACCTGAAAAGAAAGGCCTTTTAGACCATTTTGGATAGCATGTTGACATGATGTCTAAAATGGTCCAAAATGTTAGTTTTCTCATGCTCCATGGCCTCTAGGATAGCATGAAATTTAGACAACATGTCAACAGGCTATCCAAAATGGTCCAAAAGGCCTTTTTAAAAATGGTATGTCATAAGAAAAGCCATGCCTTTTGGGAGCCCAAGGACCATTTAAAAAATGGACCTTTGGACCCCCCCCCTTTTTTTTTGCAAATAAATTTTGGACAATGTGTTGACACATAAACTAAAATCCATGGCCTCAAGGATAGCATGAAATCCATGGCTTTTGGGAGCCCAAGGACCATTAAAAAAGGGCATTTTGGATAGCATGTTGGTCCAAAATGCCCTTTTTTAATGGTCCTTGGGCTCCCAAAAGGCATGGTTTTCTTGTTTGCATACCATCTTTTTGGACCATTTGGGATAGTGTGTTGACTCTCGGTCTAAAATGGTTCTAAAGGCCATTTTTTTCATGTTTCATGGCCTCTACGATAGCATGAAATCGATGCCTTTTGGGAGTTCAAGGACTAATAAGAAAGGGGCATTTTGGACCTTTTGGATAGCGTGTTCACACAATGTCCAAAATGGTTCAAAAGACCCTTTTTAAAATGTCCTCGGGTTCCAAAAACGCATGAATTTCATGCTATACTAGAGGCAATGAAGCATTTTAAAAATGTCATTTTGGACCATTTTAGATAGCATGTCAACACGCTCTCCAAATTCTCCAAAAGACAACTTTTTTAATGGTCTATTGGCCTAAAAATCATGCCTTTTTGGAGCCCAAGGACCATTAAACAAAAGACATTTTGGGCCACTTTCAAATCCACGTCCAAGGCATTTCAACAACACCTTGAACATAAATAAATTATGGGGCATATCTAGATAGTGACTTGTAAGTAAGCAGTGGTGGTTACATAATTACTAGAGCATATCTATGGCTACATTGAACTCTACAACACCACAAATTGAGGAAATTTCTTTCTTTGCCCACTATAAATTTCTAGCGAATGGTTTGAAAGTACAAGAGAAATTCGTAGTCTCACCACATGTTATTTGCCCGCAACAGCACAAACCAAACAAGAGAGTGCAATGCCATTTTAAAGGACAAATTTTACATCCCTTTGTCACATATAAGTCAAGATATTGTGATGGGCTTAAGGTTATATTTATAGAATCAATAAGAAAATTTTACCTGCACAATATGACAAAACAAAAAAAACACAATGCCTTTAAATAATAGTTCAAGCATCTTTTTGTACATGTAAAACAGTGCATGAAAGTTTAAGTTATATTTGTCACATAATTACACCTTATTTCTACACAAAACCACAAAACCAATGGAGGAATCCATTGAAGTTTGTGGGAAATTTGACTCATGATGTATCCGTTGCCAAAAGACCCACCCTTTCTTGTAGAAATGCTCGAAACTATAAAGGACAAAAACAAGTTGACGTAGAGGGTGCCGAAAGCACTGCCCACGATTTTCATTTTAGAAATGAGTTAAGTCAAGGTTAGCAAGTGAGCATTAGACACACACTCCCCCCCCCCCACACACACACACACATGCATGTATGCACTCAATGCGCAAGTGCACAACCTTCCCCCCCCACACACACATACATGTACACATGCATGCATGCGCTCAATGGAGAGAAGATGACCCATTGTAGTGATATTTTTAGGACTCGATATTTTCAAGGATAACCCTTTGTCCCTTGATTAGGCATGACAAGACATTACGATGCATTCAAAGAGCTAAGTCAACTTTATCACGTCATTCGACTTTATTTACACAAATCTAATAAGGAAGCGTAATTTCTTATGTTAGGGCTCAACACTTTGTCTCTTGATGTGCCTCTGTGTGTGTGTGTGTGTGTGTGTGTGTGTTTAGATTAAAAAGTCCCATCAATAATTGAGCCATACAATTAATTCTATCAATTGGATAAAAGTTTAAAAAGGAAAACATACAAGGAAAAAATGTTTGAGACATCTAAGTTGAAAAATGCAACTAGAGTTTGCAAAAATTTTGATCAAATTAATACTTTTTAATAATATTGAGTTTGGCAAACATAATATTGAAAAAAGATGTTGAATCCTCAGGTAGTCCAGGGGGGTCTACTTACCTACCACCATCCAAACAAACTAGATGTTAGAACATCATAGTTACGTTTGGGTAGACAGGTAATGCATGTTTTCCCTGGCTTGTTATTGCTTTACCTAGGAATATAGACAACCATATGGATTCTTAGATAATAAAAAAAAAACAATTCAGCCACAAGTGAGGTTTAAGTCACAAGTGGAGTAAGGAGTGAATGAGTGCATGGGTTAAGAAGGGATTAGACGAGGTATGGGATGATTAGTGGGCTTGTTATGTGGGGTGGTTAAAAAGAAAATGTAAAGGGAAGATTTCGCGAGGGTATATAAAAGAATAATTCATAGTTAGGGAAGTATACATGTGTGTGTGTGTGCATGTGTGTGTGTGTGTGTGTTCATGTGTAAAGAAATAAATGTGTGTGTGTGTGAGATACATTTACTAATCAAATTTATTTATTTCTTGTGTGTGTGTGTTTAAAAAAATAAAACATATAAACAACACAACACACGATGCTCAAATAAGGATAAGTGTGAAGAAACGATAGGTAGAGTTTAAATAAAAGGGAGGAAGAGCTAGAAATTGTGTATGTGTGTGTGTGTGTGTTTAAAAAAATCAAACCTGTAAACAACACGGCACACGATGATCAAATAAGGGTGGATAATAAACTTCTCATCTTATGGGTGTACATAAAATCTGTATACAATTGGTAAAAAGTTCTGAATCTGTCAGGTAGTCCAGGCTCCAAGGTCAGGGTCACTACTACACATGGATCCTATTGCGATGTTTATGTACCGACATTTAGCGCCCGCTTAGCGCTAATCGTCGGTATGAAAAGTGGGTTTCGTAAAGTGTCGCTATATAGCGACTCTTGCTAAAAGTCGCTATATAGCGACGTTTATAAAGGTCGCTATATAGCAACTTTTAAAAGTCGCTATATAGCGACGTTTATAAAGGTCGCTATATAGCAACTTTTAAAAGTCGCTATATAGCGACACTGATAAACTATTTTATAGCGACGTCTTCCAGAGAGGTTTTTTTTTTTAATAAGCCTTAAAAGTTAGTTTTTTCCAATGACAAATTTTTTTAAATTTTCATACATGTTTGATCTCATAGAGAATAAAAAAATGAGAGCATGTACATCAAGCCTTTGAAGCTCATATATTCATGTCAAAGTTTGAGATGAGAAAACTCAATTAAGAGCATTTACATCAACAGTTTCATCTTGAGCCAAAGTCTAAGGCGCCAAACAAGTCTATCTCCAACTCTATACCGAGTTGATCTCCTATATCATCATCGTACTCTAGCATCGTACGTTCACCTAAAAGTATTTGATCATCTTCTTCAATAAAGTGTGGTGATTCTTGATGATCGTTGTCTTCTTCCTCAATATCGTGATCTCCATCTTCCTCCCATGCGATGTCATTATGCGCATCTTCCTCTTGGCTCATATGGTGATCTACATCTTCTTCGTTAGATTCATCAACAATTGGATCCAGCATTGGTAGTGGCATCTCCATATCCACATCTCGATCTTCAAAATTTTGCTTACTTCGTGGTGCAACTTGGATCACATACCACCATCTTGGATCAGAACGATCCGGATGAAAAACCACCTATATTGAAGATGGGTGCCAAATGTCGTCAATTATATATATGAAATTATGCTCAAGTACATGTATCAATGGACTTTAAAAATGAAAGCTTTGATTAATTAAATCATTAGTATGCACCTACTCACAGTGCTCAGGAAGAACAAAAGTATCACTTTCATCGGTCCAATGTTTGGTGGAGTCTATTGCAAAGAAACCGCTACTATCTTTTCTCATTGTCGCATGGGGACCGTTGTAAATAGTTCTAAACCATTTTACATCAAGAATGAAAATACTAAATCGTCTGAAATCAACTTCATAGATGTCGCGTATGGTTCCACAATAATCCAACTGTGAGGAGAGAAGATTGGTATCCGAAGCACTTGCTCGGCTATCTTGTGTGAAGTTAGCCATGACTCCACAATCATACGTGACTCTCTTTGAATTGATGCGTTCCACATGAAAATGTCATCCATATGACCATAATGCATTGTACTTTTTGTACTCTAAAAGAGCATCATTAAAACAATGAAGATGCATCTATTTTATAGCATATATTGCCACAAATAATTACTTAATTACGTCAAGAGGTAAGAAACTTACATGCACCATACATCTAGATGATAACTCTCGCTCGCGCTCGTTTATTGTCTCTCCATCACGGCTTTACATAGAGCCAGTTGTAGCCAATCAAGTGACATGTGAGTAGGGAGAAGAACCAAATCTCGTGGATATGGTTGTGATCGCCTGTACATTACTCTAAATCTCGTCCTTGCATTTATTCTTTTTGCTTTGGCCACTTCATATCTCTCAATCCACTTCTGCATCTCAGGGCTATTGAGGATACAAAACTTATTGAATTTCTCCATTTGCTCTTCGCTCATCTTTCTTTCAATCCCTTTTCCTTGGGGAACCTCGCCAACGATGCGATCATCATCCTTGTTATGCCAAGCTTGTGGCATATCGGGATCCGTGGATGCAAGAAACTCTGTGATATATACTAATGACTCTTGCACAAGCCATCCCTCTGCCATGCTTGCTTCTGGTCTTGCTCTTTGTCTTACAAATCCCTTTAAAGTTTTCATAAACCGCTCGAGAAAAAACATCCATCGACTATGAACGGTACCTGCTATAGCCACCTCATCAACTATGTGCACAAGCAAGTGGACTTGAGTTGTCATAATGCTCGAGGGAAAGTGCTTCTCAAGCAAGCATACGGCTTCGATGGATTCCACCCTAGCCTTCTCGATGCTCGATATGGAGATCTCTTTTTGAGATATCCACCTATTTCACATGTCCATGTAAGATATTTTCGTCTACAGATTAATCAGCTTAAATTGAAGAAAATACATTCAATGCAATTTGATAGTAAGCATACCTCACAATACCACAGATCTTGAATATAGCATTTCTAACATCTTCTTGTAAGCACCCTTTTATTGTAATTGGGAGGATGAACTATCAAAGCAACAATGAAGTCATGTCAACAATATAACATAATAATAATTACGCTAATGCATCACGATTATCGATACACTAATTCTACTTAGAATACCTGTAAGACCTTGTGCTAATCATGGGACTTGAGCCCACTAAGCTTATTGTCCTTTGAAAATGCTCCTTTCAAGCAATGCATGTACCCTGTCGATGTTTGAAAAGAGGCAATGTCTGCCTTGACCGCTGCCTCCTCCCTCGTAGAGAGGATCCACGTTGCTTTCGGGAGGACAACTTTTCCCGAAGCATGGACTTGGGGCCACAAACGAGACATCCTATTCATAGCATGCAAGTCTTCTCGCACTCCTCTCAAGTCCTTGGAACCAACCAAGTGTGCCCAAATAGTAGCCCCCACATTCTTGAAGATATGCATGGGATCCAAGAGATGATTGATTTGTAACTGACCCCAATAAGGAAGCTCGTGAAAGATCGATAGCCTCTTCATATAGGAGGAGGTTCCTCTCCATTCGCCCTCCAAGCTTGAATCCAGTCACTTGCCTTCAAATATGATGGTGGTGGATCAAGTTGACCTCCACGTGCGAGATGGTCGAGTGGAAGGTATCGAGCATGACCTTCATAAACATTTTTCCTCATATGTTTAGAGTAGCATGCAAGCGATTTCAGAGCCGGTCCACAAGCATATGTCTCTTTTTTCCCCCTTCTCTTATTCTCTCTTTCCCCCTTCTCGCTTTCCGTATTCTCTATTTCCCTCTTCTCTTATGCTCATGCATAAGCATAAGCATGAGCTTATGCTCATGCATAACCATGAGCTTATGCTCATGCATAAGCATAAGCTCATGCTTATGCTTATGCATGAGCATAAGCGAAGTAGACATATGCTCATGCATTAGCATGAGCATATGTCTCTTTTTCCCCCCTTCTCTTATTCTCTCTTTCCCCCTTCTCTCTTTCCTTTCCCTCTTTCCTTTCCCTCTTATTCTCTATTTCCCCCTTCTCTTATGCTCTTCTCTCATTTCCCCCTTCTCTTATGCTCTTCTCGCATTTCCCTCTTCTCTCTTTCCCCCTTCTCTTTCCTTTCCCTCTTCTTCCTCTTCTCCTCCCCCTTCTCTTTTCCCTCTTCTCTCCCTCTTCTTCAGATTCCTCTTCCTCTTCTTCCTCTTCCTCTTCCTCTTCTTCCTCTTCTTTCCCTCTTTGCTTATGCTTATGTTTGTTTTTTTGTTTTTTGTTTTCGTGTTTGTGTCTACGTTAGACATGGGATCACGTCGCTCATCCGATGAGTACGAACACCCTCGCAGGAGAAGAGCTCGTGATCTTTATGCTCCAGAGGACTTTGATTCCTCTCAAGCGACTACCCCGAGGACTACCCCTGGTCCGACTCCTGTCGGACCTAGCACTACGACTACCCCTGGTCTGACTCCTCTTCCACTTAACACTGCGACTACCCCTCGGGGAACTCCTTTGCTAGCCACGCATGGCTTTGTCGGGAGTCCTGATGAGTTTGTAGCACAGATGAGTGATGAGGAGGCAACGAGATTCTTCTCTCCGCTATCCCAGAGGACCTCAGCAATTCCCTCCCCTACACCGATGGGTGGATGTACTGCCCAGCCGTCCCCTCATGCCCCTTCGACCGAGGGGTCATCACCTGCGCATGCCTCTCGTAAGGAAAGGAAGAGTAGGAAGGGTGGCTCATGTTGTGCTGACTCGAGAGATGTAGACGAGTCAGCACACTCACGTTCCTACAGGTCTCTACTTGGTCTGGAGACACAGTATCAATCAGGTCCCTTTCCCTCTCCTACTCCCACTACTACTCCTCGCTTCGGAAGCGCTCGCGCAGCTTCCACTCCTTCTGACTCTGCTATTGTCAGTCCTCCTTACTCATCAGGGGATCTCTCATCAGGGCAAAGAAGTGATGGCTACCATGAGGAGGTTGATGAGCCATCACTTCAAAAGCGGCATAAATACCGATTGGCGGTATCAAGATGGCCAAAAGAAGCAGGCGGTCATCGATGAGTTAAAACAAAAATACCCTAACCGACCAAATTGGGAGTTTAATGACGATTATATGCAAGAGCGCATGGGTTTGGTCTTGAAGCATCGTAGATCAACCTTGCGTACTTCCATCACAAAGGGGTTGGCTAAACCCAGCTGGGCAGACAAAGCTGATTGGAAGTTCTTCAAGAAGCAGAATAAGGACCAGCCCGAATTGTTCGAGGGTCAGAGGAGGGCTGCGAAGAGACGGTTGGACGTCGTAGGTACTTCGCACTTTGGTGCAGGCAGACGGTTGGCGTTCGAGGCAACCGTGGTAAGTCTACTTCTTCTCATTTAATGTATTGTTCTATTTGTTTTACTACATATTACATGCACTTTAGCTAACTCTAACTGTCGTAAATTGGATCCACAGCAAGCTGCGATGGGTCATCTTCCTACAGATGCAGAGACGCGATGCGCATTTCGGATACGAACAAAGCCATGGTTTATTGAGCAAGAGGCAATGGGAGCGACGGTCGATTGGGCTGAGGTGGCTGCTCACACGGTATAAGTCTACTCCTACTTGTAATCTCACTTTTTAAATTGTTTTATTCTTTAAGTTCCAATCTAATTTTTTATTTATATGGTTCACTCTTAGGGTCAAAGCTCAAGCGTCCCATCATCAGAGGTGAGCGATCAACAGGGCCAGGGATCAGATGCACATGACAAGGATGTGGAAGAAGAACCAGCTGACGAGGACCAAGGAACAAGCCAACAACACGAGGACGATTCAGATTTGGATGAGTAGTAGTAGTAGTAATGGTAGCAGCATTTTCTTCGCCCTGTATGTCATTTTGTATATCCGCTCGTTTGAGCAATTTTGTATCGCTCTTTTGAAAGGTTAATTTTGTTACAAACAATGTTGTATATGTCCAACATGTATATGCTTTTGTTGCTCGATCATTTCATTCGAGCAATTTTGTATCACCCTTTTCGCAAGGGAAATTTTGTTATAAAAAAACTTTGTTTTGTAATTACCCAAAAAAAAAAGGATTAGTGGGGCTAAACAGGCCCATAGCAAGCCCTGTTTAGCCCCACTAATCCTTTTTTTTAAGTTCTGTTAATCGTCGCTATATAGTGACGTTTACCAGTGTCGCTATATAGCGACGATTAACAGTGTCGCTATATAGCGATGTTTGCCATCGTCGCTATATAGCGACGCTTTATAGCAATGGTTCTTTTCCAACGCTTTTAGCGACATTTGCGCCCATGAAAAAAAAAAAATTTAATGTAAAAAGTGTCGGTATTTTCATCGAAAAAGGGCCTATGCCTTGTAGTGGGTCCACTTACCTGCCACCATCCAGAAAAACTAGTTGCTAGAACAACAAAGTTTCAAATGGGTAGACAGGTAATGCCTTCATACCCCGGCTTTTGTTATCACTTTACCAAGGAGAAAGAGACCCAGCCAGATTCATAATTGCACACTACATAGTATAAAGGCAAGGGGGACACCATGCAATGTTGAAGACAGAAGTGTTGGTCTGCCATATCGGAGGCATCAGGAAAGATAATAATTTTGAAAGTCAAATACCTAGCCTTCCATGTAGGAGGCATTAATACATATAATTATTTTAAAAACCAATTTTCTAGCCTTCCATATAGGAGGTGTGATAAAATTTTTAAGCCTTCCATGTAGGAGGTATTAGAGCGTAAAAGAAAGACAATGACCTAGCCTTCCATAGAGGAGGCCAAAAAAATCTTTGAAATTAGGTGGCTTACACAGGAAAAACTAGCGATTTTTATGTAGGAGCCATGATAATTATTTTGAAACCCAACATATTAAGCTACCATATAGGAGGCGTGAAAATAAATTTATTTAGCCTTCCATGTAGGAGGCATTAGAATGGAAAAAAAGAAAAGTCATAGCCTGCCATAGAGGAGGCATAAAGACAATAATTAAAAACCTCAAAATTAGGGCATACTAGAAGGGCCAATTATTTTGAAGGAAAACCAAATGGCCTTCCATAAAGGAGGCATGAAAAATTATCTTTATTGGGGACAATGAGACTAGTGGAATCTCAGTTTAACAACTTCTTGGATTTTTGAGGAAGATAGGGCCATGTTCTGGCATGATACAGTATTAATTGCTTGCTATAGAGAGGCTGATAAGATAGTTGGGAGTCTAGAATTTCCTTGAGCCGCAAAAAGTCATTGTATTTTGAAAAAATAAAATTCTTACATACATTTCTTGGACTTGTGGACTTTCTCATGGTGCTCGTAATACTTGATTTTGTATCGACTTGCTTCCATGTTAGTACTTAAATGTTTTAAGTATAGGCCGGTGTTTGAAATCTGACGACGGTTAAGAATAACCAGTCTAAAGGGCACTGTTTTAGTATAGCACTGTGCAGCAAATTTTAGTATAGCACGAAAGTAGTGTAGGGATAGCACGGTAGTAGTGCAAGATAAATTATCGCTAGCGTGTTGGTTGGTTACACTAGGATATTAACAACCACTAGCACGGTGGTTTGCTTCTATTATTACAAGATGAATGGATTTGTAGGATGTGTGGATTCGTTATGAAAAACCATCGGAGTGGTTGTTGGGATATACGAAAAAACAAGCATGGGATGGAATCTGATGGTTAACGAAATGATAACCAATCTAAAGGGGACTATTTTATATAGCAGTGTGCATACAAATTTTAGGATAGCATGGCAGTAGTGTATGGATAGCACAATAGTAGTGCAGGATAAGTTATCATTAGCACGGTGGTTGGTTGCACTAGGATATTAACAGCCACCAGCGCGGTGGTTTGCTTTTATTATTACAAGATGAATGGATTTGTAGGATGTGTGGATTCGTTATGGGAAACCAGCATGGTGGTTATTGGGATATACTAAAAACAAGCATGGGATAAAATCTAATAGTTAACGAAACGAAAACCAGTCTAAAGGGGACTGTTTTAGTAGAGCAGTGTGCATATAAATTTTAGGATAGCATGGCAGTAATGTATGGATAGCATGATAGATTTTGAGGATAAGTTATCGCCAGCACGATGGTTGGTTGCACTAGGATATTAACAGCCACCAGTGCGGTGGTTTGCTTCTATTATTACAAGATGAATGGATTTGTAGGATGTGTGAGCATAAACATTTAGTACTATTTCGCACTATCTAGCACTGCTAGTACAATTGTGTTTCAGCACTATCTAGCACTGCTAGTACTATGTATTTAGTACTAAAAGGATAGCTAAAAAGGTTAAATACTACTAAGCATTTAGTACTAGTTAGCATTTAGTAATATTTAGCTCTAACAATGCTAGTACTAACACCTATTTCATTAATTTTGGACTTTTTCTGTTGTTTTTGGACAAAGCCCAAAAATCCTTCCCAAATGAAAACTTTACTTTGTGAAAATATCCTTCCCAAATCAAAATTTTACTTTCTGAAAATATTCTTCCCAAATCAAAAGTTCACTTTGTGGCACTATCATATTCACATAAAAATATTATTTTTTCAATCTATACTTTTGCACCAACATGCAAGAATTTGAAATAATCCTATATTAGAAATTCTAGCTATATCTAAGTTATTTGTTAATTTATTTATTTTTAATATTTTTCCTTGACATGATAAATTTATAAATCCATGAAAGGAGACTTAAATATTTCATGAAAATAACATTGTCACTCGCAATATGCACAAAATTTTTAAAACTTTTAATAAATAGAAAAAAGGCATGATGCCATAAGACCCAAGTTTTGTATTGAACCAAAGAGGTATAATAGCAATTATAGCTATTATTATATGATTACATTGAGAGACATTGCTCTCAGCTAGAGTCTTTATATCCAAAATGATATAGATTGAACATATGTTTACAATTTAAATTGTTGCTCTTAAAGAGCCTCAATTCGTGCCATCTGCATAATTTGACTCCCCATTGTCTTATTGCTCAATGTCATGACAGTCCCTTGCCAGGTGCCATCTGCATAATTTGACTCCCACTTGTCTTGCCAAGCCTTGCCCCTTGGGTGCATTGACTCCCCATTGTCTTATTGCTCAATGCGATAGTCCCTTGCTAGGTGCCATCTGCATTAACTCCCTATTGTCTTGCCAAGCCTTGACCCTTGGGTGACATCCAGTGCAAAATACAGGTGCCATCTGCATTAACTCCCACAAGTTGTCTTGCCAAGCCTTGCCCCTTGGGTGCATTGACTCCCCATTGTCTTATTGCTCAATGTGATAGTCCCTTGCCAGGTGCCATCTACATTAACTCCCTATTGTCTTGGCAAGCCTTGACCCTTGGGTGACATCCAGTGCATATTTTGACTCTCATTTGACATAGGAGATGATGACTCTGATTATAATTGTCTTGGATTGGCTTCTTGCCTAGTACCCAAATAAAATCCTTCAATGGACTTCAATACAAAGCTTTAATCATGGACATTCTTCATTTGCGCTGTCTCGTTCTACTTCCTCCATGGCGAGCATCCTTAAAAATTCATGTATATGCAAAATAGTTTGCTGTGGTATTTTTATTTTTCCTTCTACCTCATATCCCATGCGCTTCTTTGATTGCTTTGCCCTTGAATGCCAAGACACTATGATTGTCTCCGTCAAAACTTGAGAGACCGCTTCATCATTTGGGACCCACTCCTTCATTATACAATTAGTATACAATGTGTTGTTATCCATATTCTCCTTCCTGCCCTTTGGCTCATACCATACCGCTATAAATGTTGTAGCTCTCCCTTGGTCATCTCTTTGCACATCAACTACTTTTGCAACCCAAAACTTCACATTCTCATATTCATCATCCGATGGCCGAACTGCAACAAAACAATCGAGCTCTATATCTACTTGTGGCATAAACTCTCTCTTCTTCAGCCCACAATATGGACATGGGAGTAATAATACAAATTCATTTTCAAAGACTGGAGCTTGGGCGCAAATCGTTATGAACATTTGGCCAAAACATATTGCATTCTTCCTTGACATCCTTTGAGCCTCGCATTCTCTCAAGGTCCTTTATTAAATTTTGTGTCTTGTTAATTATAGTGGTAGTGTGTTCTCTCCAAGTAGGCTTCGAATCAGGATATCTTCGGAGCATTTCCTCTTTGTATGTAATAAATTCTTTTAATCCTTCTATTTCACAGTTAGACCTCTCATTGAATTCTTGTATAGGAGCCCATGTTGGATACCTTTCCTTGCTGGGAATTGAAGTTAAGAGGCTGTAAGGTTCTTCAGGTTCCCATTTTGTATCATGAGAATACTGTTGCCATTGCATTACAGGTTTTTCATCTTTAAAAAAAAAACAAAAGTAGTGTGGATTGGTATGACCTGTCAATCCATCACCACCCGTTTGTATGAAAGGTAGAATGAAGCTCTTCCAATCATACATTCTTTCGAGCCTCTCACATACTGTACTTTCCTTACGACCACCAACTTGCGTGTCACATCTTCTTACCAAGTCATCTATTGTCTCCACATCCTTGCATTTAAGCTCCCTTGAGACTGTGCTAAAAACCTGATCGATATCCTCATGCGTATGCCCAACATACAAAAATCCACATTCGACCTCATTGAAGATTCGATGAGCAACTAGCATGGAGTAGAATGCAAACATGAGTACATTCTTATTTTCTCGCCAGCAATTATCAGCTTGTATTCTCAAAGTCGGTGGTAGGCGACCTGTTTCTGCATGTATATTGCGAATTGCCTTCATAATAGATGTTACAACTTGATTGCTATCATGTAGATGCAAGAAATCAATCCATATATCTGCAAAGAATTTAATTCCATGCACTAACACTCCACATAGATGTGTCTTTAGAAAGTGCTTTCCTTGTAATTTAGATGGAGTGGCAAGAAAACGAGGCAATGTTGTTGTATTCTGATCCATGCCATCTACAATAAGGCACATGTAGTCATCAGGATGCGAAATAGCTTGCTCCTGCCAAAATGCATATTTTTGTCTGGAATGACGAATAAGGTCATGATGAGATTTTCGGTTTTTTTTGTATAATTCCCTTTGATTTGGACATGCTGCAGTAGCAACAATTACATAAATATTAGTCTCTTTTTAATAATCTACTCATTTATTATAATTTTTAATTAGTACTTAATTTATTGGTGGGAGAAGTTATCCGATCAAGTACTCATCAGATGGACACGCCAAGTTATCCTTTGCATGGTCGATCGAGCATTAAATACTATTTTTGCTCTAGTGTCATGCACATCCGTAAAAAAACACGAGCCTGCTAGGTATGTTACCCAATCAAGCACTTATGAGATGGGTGTCTCACTTTGCATGTAAGTCAATTCCACCTAGTTGAAGGTGTGTGCAAAGTATTGTGCCCATCGGATATGCTTTGCATTGTTGATCAAGCATAAAACTCCGTTTTTGCCTTAGTGTCATGCACAACCATGAAAAAACATGCCCCTAAGTGTGTTAATCAAACAAGTACTTATTGGATGGGGGCTCCACTTTTTACGCAAGTCCGTTTCAACTAGGTTGAGATGCGTGCAAAGTATTGTCACCATCAGATATGCTTTGCATAGTCGATTACGCATTATACAACATTCTTCCCGTAGTGATATGCACATCTGCAAAAAAACACGCCCTTAGGTATGTTATCTGACCAAGTACTTATCGGATGCGTGTGTCTCTTTGACAAAATTTCAATATCACCTAGGTTAAGGCGTAGGAAAAGTATTGTTCCCATCGGATATGCTTTGCATGGTCGATCGAGCATTAAATACTATTTTTGCTCTAGTGTTATGCACATCTGTAAAAAAAACATGCTGCTAGGTGTGTTATCCAATCAAGTACTTATGCGATGGGAATGCCACTTTGCATGTAAGTCAATTCAACCTGGTTGAAGGTTTGTGCAAAGTATTGTGCCCATTGGATATGCTTTGCATTGTGGATCAAGCATAAAACACCGTTTTTGCCTTAGTATCATGCACAACCATATAAAAACACAGCCCTAGGTGTGTTATTCAAACAAGTACTTATCGGATGGGGGCTTCACTTTGCACCCAAGTCTGTTTCAACTATGTTGAGGTGCGTGCAAAGTATTGTCACGATCGGATATGCTTTGCATGGTCGATCATGCATTATACACCATTTTTTCCCGAGTGATATGCACATCCGCAAAAAAACATGCCCTTAGGTGTGTTATTATCTGACCAGGTACTTATCGGATGGGTGTGCCTCTTTGAGAACATTCCAATACCACCTAGCTTGAGGTGTACAAAAAGTTTTGTGCCCATCGGATATCCTTTCCATGATCGATCGAGCAATAAATACTATTTTTGCTCTAGTGTCATGCACATCCGTAAAAAAACATGCTGCTAGGTATGTTATCCGATCAAGCACTTATGGGATGGGTGTGCAACTTTGCATGTAAGTCAATTACACCTAGTTGAAGGTGTGTGCAAAGTATTGTTCCCATCAGATATGCTTTGCATTGTCGATCAAGCATAAAACAACGTTTTTGCCTTAGTGTCGTGCACAACCATGAAAAAACACGGTCCTAGGTGTGTTAATCAAACAAGTACTTATCAGATGGGGGCTCCACTTTGCACGCAAGTTTGTTTCAACTAGAAAAAGTGTTGTGCCCATCGGATATCCTTTGCATGGTCGATCGAGCATTAAATACTATTTTTGCTCTAGTGTCATGCACATTGTTTAAAAAACACGCTGCTAGGTATGTTATCCGATCAAGCACTTATGGGATGGGCGTGCCACTTTGCATGTAAGTCAATTCCACCTAGTTGAAGGTGTGTGCAAAGTATTGTGCCCATCGCATATGCTTTGCATTATCGATCAAGCATAAAACACCGTTTTTGCCTTAGTGTCATGCACAACCATGAAAAAACATGGTCCTAGGTGTGTTATTCAAATAAGTACTTATCAGATGGGGGCTCCACTTTGCACGCAAGTCTGTTTCAACTACGTTGAGATGCATGCAAAGTATTTTCACCATCGGATATGCTTTGCATGGTCGATCACGCCTTATATACCATTTTTTCTCTAGTGATATGCACATCCGCAAAAAAACATGCCCTTAGGTGTGTTATCTGACCAAGTACTTATCGGATGGGTGTGCCTCTTTGAGAACATTTCAATACCACCTAGGTTGAGGTGTACGAAAAGTTTTGTGCCCATCGGATATCCTGTGCATGGTCGATCAAGCATTAAATACTATTTTGGCTCTCTAGTGTCATGCACATCTGTAAAAAAACACGCTGCTAGGTATGTTACCCGATCAAACACTTATGGGATGGGAGTGCCACTTTGCATGTAAGTCAATTCCACCTATTTGAAGGTGTGAGAAAAGTATTGTTCCCATCGGATATGATTTGCATTGTCGATCAAGCATAAAACACCGTTTTTGCCTTAGTGTCATGCACAACCATGAAAAAACATGGTCCTAAGTGTGTTAATCAAACAAGTACTTATCGGATGGGGGCTCTAGTTTGCATACAAGTCCATTTCAACTAGGTTGAGATGAGTGCAAAGTATTGTCACCATCGGATATGCTCTGCATGGCCGATTACGCATTATACAACGTTTTTCCCGTAGTGATATGCACATCCGCAAAAAAACATGCCCTTAGGTATGTTATCTGACCAAGTACTTATCGGATGGGTATGACTCTTTGAGAACATTTCAATACCACCTAGGTTAAGGTGTAGGAAAATTATTGTGCCCATCGGATATGCTTTGCATGGTCGATCGAGCATTAAATACCCTTTTTGCCTTAGTGTCATGCACATTCGTAAAAAAACACGATGCTAGGTGTGTTATCCGATCAAGTACTTATGCGATGGGAATGCCACTTTGCAGGTAAGCCAATTCCACCTAGTTGAAGGTGTCTGCAAAGTATTGTGCCCATTGGATGTGCTTTTCATTGTCGATCAAGCATAAAACACCGTTTTTACCTTTGTGTCATGCACAACCATATAAAACACGGCCGTAGATGTGTTATTCAAATAAGTACTTATCGGATGGGGGCTCCACTTTGCACACAAGTCTGTTTCAACTACGTTGAGGTAGGTGCAAAGTATTGTCACCATCAAATATGCTTTGCATGGTCGATCACGCATTATACATCATTTTTTCCCTAATGATATGGACATCTGCAAAAAAACATGCCATTAGGTGTGTTATCTGACCAAGTACTTATCCGATGGGTGTGCCTCATTGAGAACATTTCAATACCACCTAGGTTGAGGTGTACGAAAAGTGTTGTGCCCATTGGATATCCTTTCCATGGTCGATCGAGCATTAAATACTATTTTTGCTCTAGTGTAATGCACATCCGTAAAAAAACACGCTGCTAGGTATGTTATCCGATCAAGCACTTATGGGATGGGCGTGCCACTTTGCATGTAAGTTAATTCCACCTAGCTAAAGGTGTGTGCAAAGTATTGTGCCCATCGGATATGCTTTGCATTGTCGATCAAGCATAAAACACCGTTTTTGCCTTAGTGTCATGCACAACCATGAAAAAACACGGTCCTAGGTGTGTTATTCAAAAAAGTACTTATCGGATGGGGGATCCACTTTGCACGCAAGTATGTTTTCACTACATTGAGGTGTGTGCAAAGTATTGTCACCATCGGATATGCTTTGCATGGTTGATCATGCATTATACACCATTTTTTCCCAAGTGAGATGCACATCCGCAAAAAAACACGCCCTCAAGTGTGTTATCTGACCAAGTACTTATCGGATGGGTGTGCCTCTTTGAGAACATTCCAATACCACCGAGGTTGAGGCATACGAAAAGTATTGTACCCATCGGATATCCTTTGCATGATCGATCGAGCAATAAATACTATTTTTGCTCAAATGTCATGCACATCCGTAAAAAAACACGCTGCTAGGTATGTTATCCGATCAAGCACTTATGGGATGGGAGTGCCACTTTACAGGTAAGTCAATTACACCTAGTTGAAGGTGTGTGCAAAGTATTGTGCCCATCGGATATGCTTTGCATTGTCGATCAAGCATAAAACACCGTTTTTGCCTTAGTGTCATGCACAACCATGAAAAAACACGGTCCTAAGTGTGTTAATCAAACAAGTACTTATCGGATGGGGGCTCCAATTTGCACCTAAGTCTGTTTCAATTACATTGAGATGCATGCAAAGTATTGTCACCATCGGATATGCTCTGCATGGTCGATTACGCATTATACAATGTTTTTCCCGTAGTGATATGCACATCCGCAAAAAAACACGCCCTTAGGTATGTTATTTGACCAAGTACTTATCGGATGGGTGTGCCTCTTTAAGAACATTTCAATACCACCTAGGTTAAGGTGTAGGAAAAGTATTGTGCCCATCGGATATGCTTTGCTTGGTCGATCGAGCATTAAATACCATTTTTGTCTTAGTGTCATGCACATCCATAAAAAAGCACGCTGCTAGGTGTGTTATCCGATCAAGTACCTAGGCGATGGGAATGCCACTTTGCATGTAAGTCAATTCCACCTAGTTGAAGGTGTGTGCAAGGTATTGTGCCCATCGGATATGCTTTGCATTGTGGATCAAGGATAAAACACCGTTTTTGCCTTAGTGTCATGCACAACCATATAAAAACATGGCCGTAGGTGTGTTATTAAAACAAGTACTTATCGGATGGGGGCTCCACTTTACACGCAAGTCCGTTTCAACTATGTTGAGATGCGTACAAAGTATTGTCACTATTGGATATGATTTGCATGGTCGATCATGCATTATACACCATTTTTTCCCGAGTGGTATGCACATCCGCAAAAAAACACGCCCTTAGGTGTCTTATCTGACCAAGTACTTATCGGATGGGTGTGCCTCTTTGAGAAAATTTCACTACCACCTAGGTTGTGGTGTAGGAAAAGTATTGTGCCCATCGGAGATCCTTTGCATGGTCGATTGAGCATTAAATACTATTTTTGCTCTAGTGTCATGCACATCCGTAAAAAAACACGCTGCTAGGTATGTTATCCGATCAAGCACTTATGGGACAGGAGTGCCACTTTGCATGTAGGTCAATTCCACCTAATTGAAGGTGTGTGCACAGTATTGTGCCCATCGGATATGCTTTGCATTGTCGATCAAGCATAAAACACCGTTTTTGCCTTAGTGTCATGCACAACCATGAAAAAACACGGTCCTAAGTGTGTTAATCAAACAAGTACTTATCGGATGGGGGCTCCAGTTTGCATGCAAGTCCGTTTCAACTAGGTTGAGATGCGTGCAAAGTATTGTCACCATCGGATATGCTTTGCATGGTCGAATACGCATTATACAACGTTTTTCCCGTAGTGATATGCACATCCGCAAAAAAACATGCCCTTAGGTATGTTATCTGACCAAGTACTTATCGGATGGGTGTGCCTCTTTGAGAACATTTCAATACCACCTAGGTTAAGGTGTAGGAAAAGTATTGTGCCCATCGGATATGCTTTGCATGGTCGATCGAGCATTAAATACCATTTTTGCCTTAGTGTCATGCACATCCGTAAAAAAACACACTGGCTAGGTGTGTTATCTGATCAAGTACTTATGCAATGGTAATGCCACTTTGCATGTAAGTTAATTCCACCTAGTTGAAGGTGTGTGCAAAGTATTGTGCCCATTGGATATGCTTTGCATTGTCGATGAAGCATAAAACACCGTTTTTGCCTTAGTGTCATGCACAACCATGAAAAAACATGGTCCTAAGTGTGTTAATTAAACAAGTACTTATCGGATGGGGGCTCCACTTTGCACGCAAGTCCGTTTACCTATGTTGAGGTGCATGCAAAGTATTGTCACCATCGGATATACTTTGCATGGTCGATCACGCATTATACACCATTTTTTCCCGAGTGATATGCACATCCGCAAAAAAACACGCGCTTAGGTGTGTTATTTGACCAAGTACTTATCGGATGGGTGTGACTCTTTGAGAACATTCCAATACCACATAGGTTTAGGTGTACAAAAAGTGTTGTGCCCATCGGATATCATTTGCATCATCGATCCAGCAATAAATACTATTTTTGCTCTAGTGTCATGCACATCCATAAAAAAACACGCTGCTAGGTATGTTATCCGATCAAGCACTTATGGGATGAAAGTGCCACTTTGCATGTAAGTCAATTCCACCTAGTTGAAGGTGTGTGCAAAGTATTATGCCCATCGGATATGCTTTGCATTGTCGATCAAGCATAAAACACCGTTTTTGCCTTAGTGTCATGCACAACCTTGAAAAAACACGGTCCTAAGTGTGTTAATTATACAAGTACTTATAGGATGGGGGCTCCACTTTGCACGCAAGTTTGTTTCAACTACGTTGAGGTGCACGCAAAGTATTGTCACCATCGGATATGATTTGCATGGTGGATGACACATTATACACCGTCGCATTATACACCATTTTTGCCCTAGTGATATGGACATCCGCAAAAAAGCACGCCCTTAGGTGTGTTATTTGACCAAGTACTTATCGGATGGGTGTGCCTCTTTGAGAAAATTTCAATACCACCTAGGTTGAGGCGTACAAAAAGTGTTGTGCCCATCGGATATCCTTTGCATGGTCGATCGAGCATTAAATACTATTTTTGCTCTAGTGTCTTGCACATCCGTAAAAAAACACGCTGCTAGGTATGTTATCTGATCAAGCACTTATGGGATGGGCATGTCACTTTGCATGTAAGTCAATTCCACCTATTTGAAGGTGTGTGCAAAGTATTGTGCCCATCGGATATGCTTTGCATTGTCGAACAAGCATTAAACACTGTTTTGGCCTTAGTGTCATGCACAACCGTCAAAAAATGCGGTCCTAGATGTGTTATTCGACTAAGTACTTATGGGATGGGCACGCCACTTTGCATGTAAGTCAATAATACCTAGGTTGAGATTTGTGCAAAGTATTGTGATGATCGCATATGCGTTGCATTGTCGATTAAGCATAAATCAATGTTTTTACCTTAGTGTCATGGACAACAACCAATAAAAAACATTGTCCTAGGTGTGATATTCTAAAAAGTACTTATGGGCGTTTCACTTTGCATGGAATACCATACCACCACTTTTGAGGCACGTGCAAAGTATTGTGCCCATCGGATATGCTTTACATGGTAGATTGAGTATTAAATACCGTTTTTGGCCTTGGTGTCATGTACAACCGAAAACACGATCGTAGGTGTATTTTTCAAACAAGTACTTATCGGATGGGGATGCCACTTTGCACACAATTCAATACTGCCTAGGTTGAGGAACGTGCAAAGTCTTGTGTCCATTGGATATGATTTGCATAGTCGATCTCACATTATACACCATTTTGTTCCTAGTGTTATGCACAATCGTCATAAAATACGTTTGGAGGTGTGTTATTCGAACAAGTACTTATGGGATGGGTGCACCACTTTGTATGCAAGTGAATACGACCTAGGTTGAGGCGTGTACAAAGTTTTGTGCCCATCGAAGAAATGTAGATGCGATAATATTTGAAAATTCTCGGTATCTGTATGTGTGTGTGTGTGGCAAACAATTTCGATACAACAAAGTAAACACCTAGTGCACAAATTATGCACTTCATACCTTGAGTAAATAAGCTTGTTGATGAGGATAAATACGCCCTTGAATAAAAGCACAGTTGTTGTATGACCACAATAGGATTGCTTTGACACCTGTGATTTTGCCCACATGTAAGTTTGCAAATAGTATAAAAAATCATATAATAATATATTGATAGTTTGCAAATGTGTATAGCAAGTGAGTAATGGGAAGTGGAAGTGGGAGTGAGGAGGGAGGAGTGGAATGGGAGAGGGAAGTAATAGGGGTGTATGATAATAAGTATAAAAAATAGTATAATAATATATTAATAGTTTTCAAATGGCAAGTGAGTAATGGGAAGTGGAAGTGAGAGTGGGGAGGGAAGAATCGAATGGGAGAGGGGAAGGTAATAGGGGAGTAGGATAATAAGGGAGTGAAATGAGTGAGGGGAGTTAATAGGGGATGAAAAAGAGGAGGGTGAGATGGGGAAATATGGGATTTTGGGAAATGGGAGGAGTATGGGAGGTGGTGGAAATGTGGGATGGGAGTGGTGGCAATGGGGGAGGAAGAAGAAATGGATGGGGGGAGGGCTAATGGAAGATTGGGATGAGGGATGGGGGTCCAATGGGAGAGGGGGAGTAATGGGAGCCAATGGGAGAGGGGATAAATGTAAAGCCAATAGGAGAGAGGGGAGGAATGGAAAGCCAATAGGAAAGGAGGAGGAAAACCTAATTTTTCATATATATAGTCTTCCTTCTTCATTCATTCTCCCCTCATTTCATTCATTGAAGCAAGAAAGCAAGGACGATCAAGAAAGCAAGGAAGGAAGAGCAAGAAAGCAAGAAAGAGAAAACTTACAAACTTTTTCCAGGTACTTGCAAAATTTTTTGATTAATTCTTTATCTAGATTTTTTTAAAAAAATTTGAAGAGAGAGGAACTAGAGAGAGAAAGGCTCCTGCTAGGAGGGGAGGAGAAGGAGAGGATGGAGGGGCGGGAGGGAAGGGAGGAGGAGGGGACGGAGAGGCGATGGCGGGGTCGAGGGTGGGAGGGAGGAAAGGAAGGGGAAAGGGGGGCGGGGGGGGAAGGGGGGGGCTGGGGTAGCCTCCCCTGGAGGGAAGGAAGGGGAAGGGGAAGGGAGGGACGTGGTTGCCACCCCCCCTGGAGGGGGGGAAGGGGGGCGGGGGAGGAAAGGGGGGGGGGAGGGGGGGCTGGCCGTGGAGGGGGTGAAGGGGTACAGGGATGAAGGGGGGGGGCTGGCGACCGCGGCCGCCAGACCCCTTGGAGGGGGGGAAGGGGGAACAGGGGGGTGGAGGGGGGCGGGGGGCTGGCGGGGGGAGGAAGGGGGGGAGGGGTTGGCGGGGGGGGAGCGGGGAGGGGGGGCTGGCGGCGCGGCCGCCAGCAGGGGGAAGGGGGGAGGAGGGGCTGGCCGTGGAGGGGGGGAAGGGGGGGGCTGGCGGTCGCAGCCGCTAGTAGGGGGAAGGGGGGCGCGGGGAAGGGGGGTGGGGGCTGGCGGCCGCGGCTGCCAAACCCCCTGGAGGGGGGGAAGGGGGGATGGGGGGTGGAGGGGGAAGGGGGTGGGAGGGGGGCAGGGGGCTGGCGGGGGGGGGGGAAGGGGGGCGGGGGGGAAGGGGGGAGGGGGGGCTGGCCATGGAGGGGGGGAAGGGGGGCAGGGGGGAAGGGGGGGGCTGGCGGCCGCGGCCGCCAGCAGGGGAAGGGGGGCAGGGGGGAAGGGGGGGTGGGGGGGTGGAGGGGGAAGGGGGTGGGAGTGGGGCAGGGGGCTGGCGGGGGGGGGAGGGGGTCGGGGAGGAAGGGGGGGCTGGCGACCACAGCCGCCAGTAGGGGGAAGGGGGGCGGGGGGTGGGGGCTGGCGACCGCAGTCGCCAGACCCCCTAGAGGGGGGGAAGGGGGGATGGGGGTTGGAGGGGGGCCGGGGGCCTAGCGGGGGGGGGGAGGGGGGTGGGGGCTGGCGGCCGCCACCAGGGGGAAGGGGGGAGGGGGGGCTGGCTGTGGAGGGGGGGAAGGGGGGTGGGGGGGAAGGGGGGGTTGGCGGCCGCGGCCGCCAGAAGGCGGAAGGGGGGCGGGGGGAAGGGGGGGTGGGGGCTGGCGGCCACGGCCGCCAGACCCCCTGGAGGGCGGGAAGGGGGGATGGGGGGGTGGAGGGGGTGGGAGGGGGGCGGGGGGTTGGCGGGGGGGGGAGGGGGGCGGGGGGGAAGGGGGGAGGGGGGGCTGGTGGGGCGGGGAAGGGGGGAGGGGGGGCTGGCTGTGGAGAGGGGAAAGGGGGTTGGGGGCTGCTGGTGGCCGCGGCCGCCAGTAGGGGGAAGGGGGGCAGGGGGGAAGGCAGGCTAGGGGCTGGCGGCCGCGGCCGCCAGACCCCTTGGAGGGGGGGAAGGGGGGATGGGGGGGTGGAGGGGGAAGGGGGTGGGAGGGGGGTGGGGGGGTGGCAGGGGGGGGAGGGCGGCGGGGGGGGAGGGGGGGGTTGGTGGCCGCGGTCGCCAGACCCCCTGGAGGGGGGAAGGGGGGATGGGGGGGTTGAGGGGGAAGGGGGTGGGAGGGGGGCAGGGGGCTGGCGGGGGGGGAAGGGGGGAGGGGGGGCGGCTGGCAACCAAGAGCTAAAGAGAAAGGATAAGCGGAGCCTTACTTTTTTCACTTTTTCCAGGTACTTGCATTCTTTTTCATTCGTCTTGTAATTCTTTTTCTTTACTTACAATTCTTTTTCAATTAGTTTCTTGTTAAAGTTTTTGAGTTCTATTTCTTAAAATTCATCTTGTAATTCTTTTTCTTTACTTACAATTCTTTTTCAATTAGTTTATTGTTAAAGTTTTTGAGGAGGGGGGTCTTTTAGAAGGCATTACAATTCTTTTTAAATTAGTTTCTTATTTGAGTTTTTGAGTTCTATTTTATTGAAATTCTTATTTATATTTGAGTTTGTAAATTTGAGAAATGAGAGAATAGGGAGGGAGAGAAAGAGAGAGGAGAGAGGAGAGAGGGAAAGAGAGAAATTAAGAGAGAGAAGAGGGGCTCTTGGCGGCCGTGGCCGCCAAAGGGAGAGAGAGAATAGAAATGAGAGAGAGAATGAGAAATGAGAGGAGTAGGGAGGGAGAGAAAGAGAGAGAGGAGAGAGGGAGAGAGAGAGAGAGAGAGAGAGAGAGAGAGAGAGAGAGAGAGAGAGAGAGAGAAGAGGGGCTCCTTAAATGAGAGAGAAGAGTAGGGAGGGAAAGAAAGAGAGAGGAGAGCGGGGGAGAGAGATTAAGAGAGAGAAGAGGGTCTCCTGGTGGCCGTGGCTTCTTGAGGGAGGGAGAGAGTAGGGAGAGAGAGGGAGAGAGAGAGAAAGAGAGGGAGGGAGAGAGAGAGAAAGAGAGAGAGAGGGAAAGAGAGAGAGGGAGAGAGAGAGAAAGAGAGAGAGGGAGAGAGAGGGAGAGAGAGAGATGTTTATCAGAATGAAACGTGGTGAGAGGAGAGAGGGAAAGAGAGCAATTAAGAGAGAGAAGAGGGGGCTCTTCGGGGCCGTGGCCGCCAAAGGGAGAGAGAGAATGAGAAATGAGAGAGAAGAGTAGGAAGGGAGAGAGACAAGAGATTAAGAGAGAGAAGAGGGGCTCCTTAAATGAGAGAGAAGAGTAGGGAGGGAAAGAAAGAGAGAGCTGAGACGTGGCTCCCAAAGGGAGAGAGAGAATGAGAAATGAGAGAGAAGAGTAGGGAGGGAGAGAAAGAGAGAGAGGGAGAGAGAGAATGAGAAATGAGAGAGAAGAGTAGGGAGGGAGAGAAAGAGAGAGGGAGAGAGACAAGAGATTAAGAGAGAGAAGAGGGGCTCCTTAAATGAGAGAGAAGAGTAGGGAGGGAAGGAAAGAGAGAGCTGAGAGAGGGAGAGAGAGAAGAGAGTCTCCTCGCAGCAATGAGAGAGAAGAGTAGGGAGGGAAAGAAAGAGAGGGAGGGAGAGGGAGAGAGAGAGAGAGAAGAGAAGAGGGAGACTTAGGGAGAGAGAAAGAGAGAGAGAGAGAGAGAGAGAGAGAGGGAGAGAGAGGGAGGAATGAAACTTCTGTGCTAGAGGGAGGGAGAGAGTAGGGAGGGAGAGGGAGAGAGAGAGAGAGAATAGAGGAGGGAGACTTAGGGAGAGAGAGAGAGAGAGAGAGAGAGAGGGAGAGAGAGAGAGAGAAGAGAGGAGGGAGACTTAGGGAGAGAGAGATAAAGAGAGAGGGAGAGAGAATGAAACTTCTAGCACCCGTGGCTACCAAGAGAGGGAGGTAGAGAGAGAGAGAGAGAGAGAGAGAGAGAGAGAGAGACTTCTCGCAACCGTGGCCGCCAAGGGAGGGAGAGAGGGAGGAAGGTTGAGAGAGATTAAAAGAGAGAATTCAGAGAGAGAGAGAGAGACATAGAGAGGGAAAGAATGACAAATCCTAGCGGCCAAGAGGATAGAGGTAGGGAGGTAGAGAGGGTAAGAGAGAGAGAGAGGGAGAGAGAGAGAAGAGGAGAGAGAGAGAGAGAGGAGAGAGATGGAGAGAGAGAGAAATAATTACAAATCCTAGGGAGAGAGAGAGAGATAAAGAGAGAGAATGAAAAATCTTAGCCGCCATGGGAGGAAGAGAAAGAGAGAGTTGAGATAAACTAAGAGAGAGAATGAGTGGGATGAGGACAGAGAGGGAAACACATAAGATTTGTCAAAGAGAGAGAGAGATTAAGAGAGAGAATGAGGTGTCTTGACTATGGCTACAGAGAGATTTAGGAGTCGAGAGAGAGAGAGAGAAAGTAAAGAGAGTTTTATATATTTACATGTTTTATATTATACTTTTAAAAAATTATAAAAGAGTGAATTTATGGTTTGTTTTGAAGGTGAGATAATATTTTTATATATATTCATCTTTTAAATTGAAAAATGTTAACTTTTCTTTAGATACTTGTTCTTCATTTACTTCACATGCAAGTTTAGCCTCTACATCAAAACCCCTTCTTTTGCATATTTAAGCCTCTTAAACCCTAGCACATTAAAATGAACACAGAAAAAGAAATTATTTATTGCTTTTCTTCGCTTCGATGGTTGGTTTAGCATAGTTTAGCATAGATTAGATTGCCTTAGAGGAGAGACAATTCTCCAAGTTGCCAATCGAAGCCATGCTCAAATTTTTCTAACTAGTTCCTAATCGTTGTCAGTCCCTTCGCTCACATGCGGTTTAACACTCATAACATGCTATTAAATAAGACCTTTTACCATTTACCAAGAAGTTTATGAGTGGGGCAGATTGCATGAGCAGATATCAGTGGACAGATTACATGTCATGGGACATATTGGAGCTTGATGATTATTGGTTATTTTTATTGCATTTGTATAAATATTTAAGCTTCTTTATTGTCATAAAGAACCTTGTAAAGCCTTCTATGCTATTTTTTATATTTATTGTCATATGAAGCGCCTTGTAATAAACTCGACCATCCTGACCATTCACTATTTAACGAGTATTAGTGGGATGCATAAGTGGATATCATGTGGGCTGCATAAGTGGATATCAGTGGAACAGTTTTTAGTGGGTAGATTGCATCAGTTGGGTATCAGTGCACAGATATCAATGGATGGACAGATTACATGTCATCACGAAGATTGAAGCTTTATGACTAGAGGGCAAATCAATGGATGGACAGATTACATGTCTTCACGAAGATTGAAGCTTTATCACTAGACGACATTTTATATTACTGTAAAGCTTTATTGGCTAATTTTTTTACATTTGTACAAATATTTAAGCCTTGTAAAGCCTTCTAGGCTATTTCCCACATTTATTGCCATATGAAGCCTTGTAAAGCCTTTTGGGCTATTTCCCACATTTATTGTATCAAGGGTTGTATATTGTACTTTACTTGTATGTATCTAAATTCTTCATTATCTTTTCTTGTAGGATTATGGAGCAATCAACTAATGTGGTGGCTATCCTAAATGACTCTAAGATCAGAGAATGGGTTTCTGATGTCACTTTGAATTTCAAAGGAAAGGAATATAGCCCCAATGGCTTTGGTAGGTGGACTCGATATCACATGGGCAGAAGAGCTTGGTTTCTTCATCAAAAGGAAAAGAGACTCTTTCTACTTATGTCAAAAAGGGAGTTCAATGGTGTTGAAGATCCATGGGATGCTACTTTCTTCAAAAAAGATATGACTTCAAGCCTTGTGGTAGGCATAATGATAGAGCCAAAAGAGACCTTTGTGGATATTTTTACAAAGAGTTCAGATCCTGAAGTTGGCAGTCTTCATATTGTTGTGTCAAGGAGAGACTCAAAGACCTGTGTGATGCCTCCTCCTCAACCATCAAAGTTTCCAGAGCTGCAAAGTGCATTGGAGACTCTTTCATATACTTGGGGACAATTTCCTAGTGTGGTGGCAAAAAGGATGCATGCAAAGATAATGTTTGAGTACTTTCAGGATGCACAATATGCTCCTCATATTCAAGGATCTTCACATGAAGGAGATCAAAAAGCTCAGACTTCGATGCAGGGACAAGAAGAATAGGCACACTATCACAAATGTGTAGAACATGAGCGCAAACTTCTAGAGCAAGAAATGGTGGATGTAACTAAGGATGATGAAACACAAGCCTTGAGTGCACGGAAATTAAAAAAATTTGAAGAAGATCAAGGTCGATCCACTACAGTTATGCTAGAAGCTCTTGCTAGCAAACCACCACGTGAAATGCAAAAGGCTAGTACTACAAGAGCCACGGTTCCAAGCAATAAAAAAAGACATCGTCCCACTATAGAGAGAGATAATGTAAATGAAAAATGGTTAAAAGAAGAGAAAGATGAAGAAGACTTAGAACCCGAGGCTGAAGATGATCAGGATGAACTCACAGCAATCAAAAATCTTAATCTGCGTCTTAATGAAGTAGTTACAGATGATGATGTGGGATATATCTGGGGTCAAGTGGTTTGTGAATGCCAAAGATGTGGAAGCTGCAGCTCTCTTTACTAATAGCCGAAGCCTTGATATATCCTATGCAATGCAAATATACGAGGCTTTGAGAGATGGTAAGAAACCTGTGGCAAGCAATTTGGTCTTGCGCCCAATAATGTTTTGTCCAATCAAAAATAGTTTTCTGGATCAAATAACATTTACAAGGCCTACATATTTCGAGGAAACCTTCAGTCGATTCTTTAAAGACACTCTTAAAAATAATCCACATGAACAAGGCGAAGAGGCACAAGGTGAGAATATGCTAAAGGAAGCAAAGAAGGAATTCCTCCTTCATTGTAGATTCCAGCCCATTGATGGTCAACATTGGGCTTATGCTTGTAATCAGATCGCAAAGGAAGCAAAGGAGATCAAAAGACTCACTCTAGAACAATTTGCAAAGATAAGTTCATTCCATTATTATCCTGCAACAATCTGTATATTCAAGCATGAGATCAAGTATTTGATTGATTCCGAAAGACTTAATCATTATGTCCATGGAAAGCGTAAGATATCCTCAACATCAGAGGTCTTACAGAAGGCAAGGGTTATATGGACAACATTTGGTTCTCCAAATCCTGATTTGAAGCCAAAGGTCACAAAAGCAGACGCCGACACACTCACAAACTTCTATACTTCTTTGAGTGTAGTTGTGCCTAGGGGAACTTAAGAGCGAGAAGAAAGTATGACAAGCCTCAAGGTGGTGAGGGACAGATATGCCGACTACACTTCTATCATATTTCATCCTGTTGAAGTGTTCAATGAGATGCTTGAAACGTGCATTGCTTGTGAGCATGGATAGTTGACCTATGAAGCTCCTTTGTTTATCTTCGGAAAGTCAAAGGTAATGGATAAGAAGGAGTTGACGGCAAGGATGTGGAGGCCTATAAAGTACTTACCTGACAAGTATGCATCCATGGCAGCACAAAAAATTTTAAAGAAAGAATGGTTTTTTGGAAAAAAAGACAAAGACCATTGCATGGAAGAATGCATCAATGTACAGGTGAGGCGTGATGCAGTGCATAGTGCCATTAAGTATTTGCTGTCAGAGAAACAAATTCCACTTACTCATTGTAACATTGACTATAATGTGGTGAAGCATATAGCTTCTTTGTCAACACCCAAGGTAAAGCTATGGGCAAACAGGTGGATTAAAAAGGATGAAGATGGGTCAGAAATAGTAACCTCTTATATGAGAAAAGAAATCCCACAACAGGTGGTTGCATATGTGGAAAGATTAATCAGCGAGATAAGGATGCCGACAGATATGCACCAAAGCTTTCAATTCAATGTAGAGGTTACGGCAGAGTTTGGAAAGGTTGTGAACTTCAGGGGAGTCTCAGAAGATGACTTCTTCAAGAATGAGTCAGCGTGGGATAAGCCACAACTATTCTTTATCAATGAAGTTTCTAGCGATGATATCCATAACTTCATTGATAGAATAGTATATACCACCATTAGCAAAGAGGCAATTTGCAACATTGTCATTTTTGTTGATAAAAAAGACAAAGAAGCCATGCAGGTTACTCTAGAACGAGCATATTCATCAGATTTGAAGATCTATAGTGGTGTCTATGCAGCAAAGAGAGGCAAGAGAGAATGTGGCATAGCGATTCAATCTCTTGAATCATTCTTTTTGTGTATGCGGAGTCCCAACCCTGATCACTCCTTACAAAAGAACATAAGAGGGAATTCAAATAATTTGAGATTGATGCTAGAAGAGCAAGATATTACCAGGTCCATACATTATCAAAAAAACAACTATGGAGTCCTGCAAAAAGTGGGAGTCTCTTGCTTACCATGATGGAGAATTTGCTACCGGCAGGTTGGGAGGTCACCTTGTGCAGGATGGGATATTTATTTGAGGATCTCCTCAAAAAAGGCAACTCCACAAATATTATTGAAAATAAGCATTTCATGGCTTATTTTCAGCTTCAAGCAGATCTAACCACAGGCTATGAAAAAGAGATAAACACCTATTTCATTAATTTTGGACTAGTGCACTGTCCAAATTCATTTTGTGAGATAATTTTGGATAAAGCATTTCAAAAAAAGAGGCTCTAATAAAACAAAGCTTTGAGTCAAAGAGTAAGATTTTAAAAAAGCAAATTAGAAAAAATGACGTGACATGTTATTAAAACTAGAGTACATTAAAAAAAGAGGACTTCATGTTGTTAAAAGAGACAAAAAGTAAGATTTTAAAAAATCAAATTAGAAAAAAAACTAGAGTACATTTAAAAAACTAGAGTGCATTTAAAAAAAAGCACGACACATTTGTACAAGAAGTAGATCATATAACTCAAAGCCATATGGTGTTAAAAAACATCTTCCATTAGCTCAGCCTAGAAGATGTCATCTTTGTCTCTCTTGTCTATTACAACTTTACATTAGAGAACTAAAAAGTCTTTATGGAACTGTAGTTTCATTTCTTGTCTATTATAGTTACTTTAGAAAACACATAAGTCTATGGAATTAAATTTCACAGTTACTTTAAATTTCTATGGAATTAAATTTCCATCACTTGACTATTAAGTCATTAGAGAGAGCATATGTCCTCGAAAGTGCCTACTATGGCATTGGCTTCATGAAAACAAGCAGACTTTAAACTTGCAGGCCATGCATAACCAAGGCTGGCATTGCAAATCTCCTCACAGACTCTCCTCACAACAAATCTTCCGCCGACTTGTAAGCATTCAACAACTCTTCTTTTCTCTCTTGGGTTTCCTCATCTTCACCATTTTTTTCAATACAGCTTCTAGCCACCGCCATATCTTGTACAAAAATTTAACTCGTTCGCATAAGAAGTACGTGATTAAAAGAAGCGAAAAAGAAAGCTAAGGATATTCACCTCTTCTGCTGAAGAGTTCAAATCAAACAGCCATGTGCGTAACATATCCTCCTCGAATGATTTTCCCTTCATTGGTCCATACAAAAGAGATCTAAGATAGAATTTGAGTTCAGTAAATGAAGTCGGGTAGTAACTAGTCATTGTCTTAGAGGGAAAGTGGGAGAAGGAGAGTGAGGGAGCAATAGTGAGCTGCCCCTCCTTCAAGAGTGATAGAAAGTGAGGGAAGACGTAAAGTGAAAGATGAATACAAGTTAATCAGAAGGACTAGGATGTAACAAATAAGAGAGTGTTTGTGGAAGGACTACGATGGAAGATAACAAGTGCACTACGGCACGATGTGTTCGCTATGATAAGGATAAGGGTTGGAATAAAGTGAGAGAAGCATTGGAAATGCTCTACTTTAAGTAAGTGGAGACTGTCCAACTGAATAAAATTTTGCAGAGCATTGGAAATGCTGTACTTTAAGTGAGTGGAGCATTGGGAATTGATACTTTGCCATGAAATATAGTACAAATATTACATCATCACATATTCATATCAAAATTCTCATCACAGAAGGTTATATTCCCTAATAATCACATCATCACACATTCATATCATAAAATTGTGTGCATGAAATAAATATATAAATATCATGACTAAAGGCCACTTAAGTAATAAGTCAGAAATTGGTGTATAATCAACAAAAACTACATCATGATTCATACATTGCAACAAATAAATGTCAACCATAATATTCATGGAGTAAACAACATCATGAGAATATGCTCCTCATGCATATATACAAACACAACATCATACATGCATCACAACTCTTCTGATGCTTCTAGTGGAGACTGTGGCAACTCTTCTGATGCTTCCAATGGAGGCTGTGGTGCTCTAGATGTACACTCAGTCTCTACTTCTTCTGTAGTATGTAGTGCTTTCGAAGTAGACTCAGTATCCTCTTCCTTAAATGCAAGCGGAGGCTGTGGCAACTCTTCTGATGCTTCCAGTGGAGGCTGTGGTGCTATAGGTGTACACTGAGTCTCTACTTCTTTTGTAGTGTGTAGTGCTTTTACAGTAGACTCAATCTTCTCTTCCTTAAATGCAAGCTCTGATATTGCTTTAGTTGCACGTTGTATTCTAATGGCAGCAATTAGGTCTCGAATGATTTCAGCCCTAAACAATTGTATATCCTCGTCTAAATATTTGAGCTCCAAAGAGTCTTCCGATGAGATCTGTGGCTTAAGTGAGAAAATTTCTTTGAAAATCAACAAGCAGTTGTAGGCAACTCTCCACTCACAACTATGCCCATCTTCCTGCTCTACTACTAAACGCTTTTGGAAGTCTACCGAGTCTTTGTACTGTCCTGTTTCTCTGATAGCAGATACCAACTTCTCAATTGACCTGCTCATCATGACATATTAAAAAAACTTAGTGTGTCTATTACATAAGGTACATAATATAGAAGTAACAATAGATTAATAGAATACTTACGTTTGCACTGAGCCATGAAAGCCTGCAATCGAGTTAACAAACCAACAATAGTTGTCTTCAAGGTCCCAAACCACCAGACTCCAATGTTCCCTACACGAATAATTAAGAACCATTATTATTTAACACAATGTTGCCAGTATAAGATGAAAATAAAGGTTGCCATGATACTTACATCTCCTGATATGCCATAAATAGGACTCCACACCATGTAAATGTAAAGGCTGTAACCATTTAGAAACATCGGCTATTGTCATTCTAAGTATAGGAGAAAGGAGGGAATCCAACATATACACATGGTTTTGTACGGCTCTACCAAATCGTGAGATAACTATACTACACCAACAAAAAAATGAATATTAGCTTATTAGATTTAATCAAAATATTGAATTATCAAGCAAAGAAAAAGTTTGTATCAAACCTGAGAATGGCCATCATAACGTTGTTATTGACTTCATTTGAAGCTCTAGAGAGGATTGAAATCTCCTCTCCCCGAAATTCAAGATACTGAGGTCTATGTTGAATCATAACCCTAACATTAAAAGAGCTTCCCAATTCTTCCAATGAAGCCATGTTTGTAGAGTTGAGGTCTTCTATCCCCTTTAACTCTTTGACGGCATTCATTTCGCACTCCTCTGAGCCATTATCTATTTGCCTTGTGGGAGGGTCCATAATGTCGCCCTTAATGATTGCTCGAATGGTGCATGTTATAAATGCATAGAGATGCAAATCCATATATGTTGACAGTGTGGTGTCATTTTGTATCTCAAAAATTTGACCAAGTACCAAAAAGCAATTGTAGCCCACCCTCCATCCACAATTATAGATGTGACTATTCTCTTGATGTGATACCTGACATGTTATATACTCTATTTGTTGTGCCAAGTCACATTGCCGCATTACTGTGTCGATAGCACCTACTAACTTTCGAGCTGATCTGCACATCAAAACATATAACAACAGTGAATATGTGCATTGCATATCAATCTACATGTCAAGAAGTGACAACAAGTGTAGTCTATACTTACTCTAACACAGTGCCATGGATGGATGTCATTGAGTTGGAAAGAAGCACTTCTTCACAAAGATGTCCACGATTGCCAGACTCCAATGTGAGCTGCATTATCAATAAAGAATAATTACTGTGTTTGAGACAATTCTAGCAATGCAATAGAAAAAACAAGTAGGGTTTGATGCTTACTTCTCATAATATGCTATAAAAATAACTCGTGCATCATTCATAGGAACGTGCTTCAACCACTTGCAAACATCCTCTATGGTTTCTTCTTTGTTGCTAAGCACTTCCGAAATACGAGGATCGAGCATATATGAAACGCTTTGTATATTTTGCGAAAAATTTGCTATAACATTACTATATTACAAAAAAAAGTATTAGCTTCTTGGGTTTAATCAAAATAAGCAAAGTATAAAGCCAAGGAAAAGGCTGCATCAAACCTGAGGATGGTTGTAATGACTTTGACATTAACCTCTTTCTTAGGATTCAAGAGGATTGAAATCTCTTCTTCACCAAATTCAAAAAAATGAGGTTGTTGTCGAATTAACAACATAGCAGTGAATGAACTTCCAATCTGCTTCAATAGATTCATATTTTCATGACTCATCTTATTGAGAGAGTAGTCTACATCGTATTCTTCTTCACTTGCTATGTCTTCTACATCCTCCTTCTGCTATAAAAATATAAAAAAGTTATGCGATGTACACATCCCAAATAAAGGATTAAACAAGCAGATAAGGTTTCATACATGCTTTCATTAGAGTGAGTCTCTCCTCCACTTGGAGCAAAAATTTAAAAAGTAAGGTTTCATACATGCTTTCATTAGAGTAAGTCTCTCCTCCTCTTGGAGGAAAAATTTAAAAAGTTACGAGATTTACACATCCTAAATAAAAATAAAGGTTTAAATAATCATAGAAGTATAAAGATAGCATGCTTTCATTAGACTCAGTCTCTTCTCCTCTTGGAGGAAAATATAAAAAAGTTATGAGATTTACACATCCCAATTAAAGGCTTGAACAAGCATACAAGTATGAAGATAAGGTTTTATACATGCTGCAATGTAGTCATATTTTCAAGCTATTTCCCAATGGTAGTAATTAGACGCTGAATACTCTCAGCCCAAAATGCTAGCAGATCGGCTTTTGTATACGATTCCATTTTGACTGGTAACTCCAAATAAAAAATCTCTCTAAGAAACAACATGCAGTTGTAGGAAACTCTCCACCCACAGCTGTGCCCATCTTTTTGCTCCACTGGCAGACATCTTTTGAATTCTACTTGATCTTGTTGCTCCGTGGTTGTTCTGACAGCAGATACTAGCCGATATGCAGCACTGTCCATCATGACATATTAAATATATTAATATGTCATGATCATAAGATACAAAATAAGAAAGTATAAAAAATATTAAGAGAATAATTACCTTGGGGAGTTGGCATGATAGCCTTCCATTGAATTCACAAACCACAAATGATTGAGTTCAAGGTCCCAGACGATCAGACTCCAATGTGAGCTACACGACCAGAATAAAAATGATTATTGTTTTACACAAACTTGCCAAAGAAATAGTAAAAATAAGGTTAGAGTTGATACTTACGCCTCATGATAAGGCATTAAGATGACTCGCACCCCATCCAAATTCAAAGGGCTTAACCAGGTACAAATATCTCCTATAGTCTTTTGAGGAGATCTAAGAATAGAAGAAAGGAGAGCATCGAGCATGTAGACACAATGCTGCACTACACTAGGAAGCTGAGAAATAACTACATTGCACTAAGAAATAAACAAACGTTAGCTCATAGAATTGATTTGCATTCTGCACTAGGAAACTGATATATAACTACACTGTGAATAAATAAACAAATGTTAGATCATTGAAGTAGCAACAAATAAACAAACGTTACCTGAGAATGGCCAAGATAACATTGTCATTAACCTCTTTTAAAGGATTGGAGAGGATTGAAACCTCCTCTCTACCAAAGCTCAAATACTGAGGTTCTCGTTTCAAAACGATCCTAACTTCAAATGAGCTCTCCATTTTATCCAATGCAGCTAAATTTGCAGAATGGGTCTCTGTCATAGCTTGTATTCTATGTTTGGGGTCATTCTACTTTTCCATGGTGTCTTTAAAGCTCTTGTGCTCATGGGATTCTTCAATCAAATTTAGAGGTGCTTGCATTGTTGAAGTAGAAGGGAGTGCCTCCATATTGACTTCATCCATTTCTTCTCCCTCTATTGCCTGTAAACAAATATGAGAGATTAGATTCATTATCTTTAAATTTAAATCTTATTTAAAAATTGTATTTAGTTGAGAAATAGAGAGTTCATACTGCTAAGTATTGTCGTAGTGGCCTTTTTTCATAACCCTGCGAGCCATAATTATCAAAGAAGGCATCATCATGTTTGTCTTCATCCACAACCTCTCTCTCGGGTCATGTAAGTCCATCTTTTCATCATCATCAACTGGGACATTATGATCTTCAAGGTAATCATCCATGTCATCAGTGTCCTTGTGGTCTATCAACACCTATTTCATTAATTTTGGACTTTTTGTGTTGTTTTTGGATGAAGCCCAAAAATTCTTCCCAAATGAAAACTTTACTTTGTGAAAATATCCTTCCCAAATCAAAATTTTACTTTTTGGAAGTATTCTTCCCAAATCAAAAGTTCACTTTGTGGCACTATCATATTCACATAAAAATATTGTTTTTTCAATCTATACTTTTGCACCAACATGCAAGAATTTGAAATAATCCTATATTAGAAATTCTAGCTATATCTAAGTTATTTCTTAATTTAATTATTTTTAATATTTTTCCTTGACGTTTTTCCTTGACGTGATAAATTTATAAATCCATGAAAGGAGACTTAAATATTTCATGAAAATAACATTATCACTCGCAATATGCACAACATTTTTAAAGCTTTCAATAAATAGAAAAAAGACATGATGCCATAAGACCCAAGTTTTGTATTGAACCAAAGAGGTATAATAGCAATTATAGCTATTATTATATGATTACATTGAGAGACATTGCTCTTAGCTAGAGTCTTTATATCCAAAATGATATAGATTGAACCACGGATGTTTTTATCGAAGCCATGCTTATATATTAATATCAAATCTTGGCGAAAGTTTTCAAGATCATTTTTTTAGTTTCACAATATTAGTAGAATGTAGTACTATTTTATATATATTCTTTGGAATTTTGAAGTAAAAAATGTAAATCCTGGCGAAAATTTAAAAATTTTTGCATAAAACTTTCAAATTTTGGCGAATGTTTCAAACATTTATTTTTATTAGGGCATATTAACTTTCGATGCCAATATAAAAGATTAGCTTCTTAACGAAACTAACTTGAAAAAAACATCCATGGATTGAACATATGTTTACAATTTAAATTGTTGCTCTTAAAGAGCCTCAATTCATGCCATCTGCATAATTTGACTGCCCATTGTCTTATTGCTCAATGTCACGACAGTCCCTTGCCAGGTGCCATCTGCATAATTTGACTCCCACTTGTATTTCCAAGCCTTGCCCCTTGAGTGCATTGACTCCCCATTGTCTTATTGCTCAATGCGATAGTCCCTTGCCAGGTGCCATCTGCATTAACTCCCTATTGTCTTGCCAAGCCTTGACCCTTGGGTGACATCCAGTGCAAAATACAAGTGCCATCTGCATTAACTCCCACAAGTTATCTTGCCAAGCCTTGCCCCTTGGGTGCATTTACTCCCCATTGTCTTATTGCTCAATGTGATAGTCCCTTGCCAGGTGCCATCTGCATTAACTCCCTATTGTCTTGGCAAGCCTTGACCCTTGGGTGACATCCAGTGCATATTTTGACTCTCATTTGACATAGGAGGTGATGACTCTGATTATAATTATCTTGGATTGGCTTCTTGCCTAGTACCCAAATAAAATCCTTCAATGGACTTCAATACAAAGCTTTGATCATGGACATTCTTCATTTGTGCTATCTCCTTCTACTTCCTCCATGGCGAGCATTCTTAAAAATTTGTGTATATGCAAAATAGTTTGCTGTGGTATTTTTATTTTTCCTTCTACCTCATATCCCATGTGCTTCTTTGATTTCTTTGCCCTTGAATGCCAAGACACTATGATTGTCTCCGTCGAAACTTGAGAGACCGCTTCATCATTTGGGACCCACTCCTTCATTATACAATTAGTATACAATGTGTTGTTATCCATATTCTCCTTCCTGCCCTTTGGCTCATACCATACCGCTGTAAATTTTGTAGCTCTCCCTTGGTCATCTCTTTGCACATCAACTACTTTTGCAACCTAAAACTTCACATTCTCATATTCATCATCCGATGGCCGAACCACGGCAAAACAATCGACCTCTATATCTACTTATGGCATAAACTCTCTCTTCTTCGGTCCACAATATGGACGTGGGAGTAATGATACAAATTCATTTTCAAAGACTGGAGCTGGGCACAAATCGTTATGAACATTTGGCCAAAACATATTGCATTCTTCCTTGACATCCTTTGAGCCTCGCATTCTCTCAAGGTCCTTTATTAAATTTCGTGTCTTGTTAATTATAGTGGTAGTGTGTTCTCTCCAAGCAGGCTTCGAATCAGGATATCTCCGGACTTTGTATGTAATAAATGCTTTTAATCCTTCTATTTCACAGTTAGACCTCTCATTGAATTCTTGTATAGGAGTCCATGTTGGATACCTTTCCTTGCTGGGAATTGAAGTTAAGAGACTGTAAGGTTCTTCAGGTTCCCATTTTTTATCATGAGATACTGTTGCCATTGCATTACAAGTTTTTCATCTTTAAAAAAAAAACGAAAGTAGTGTGGATTTGTATGATCTGTCAATGCATCACCACCCGTTTGTATGAAAGGTAGAATGAAGCTCTTCCAATCATACATTTTTTCGAGCCTCTCACATACTGTACTTTCCTTACAACCACCAACTTGCATGTCACATCTTCTTACCAAGTCATCTATTGTCTCCACATCCTTGCATTTAAGCTCCCTTGAGACTGTGCTAAAAACCTGATCGATATCCTCATGTGTATGCCCAACATACAAAAATCCACATTCGACCTCATTGAAGATTCGATGAGCAACTAGCATGGAGTAGAATGCAAACATGAGTACATTCTTATTTTGTCGCCCTCAATTATCAGCTTGTAATCTCAAAGTCAGTGGTAGGCGACCTTTTTCTGCATGTACATTGCGAATTGCCTTCATAATAGATGTTACAACTTGATTGCTATCATGTAGATGCAAGGAATCAATCCATATATCTGCAAAGAACTTAATTCCATGCACTAACACTCCACATAGATGTGTCTTTAGAAAGTGCTTTCCTTGTAATTTAGGTGGAGTGGCAACAAAACGAGGCAATGTTGTTGTATTATGATCCATGCCATCTACAATAAGGCACATGTAGTCATCGGGATGCGAAATAGCTTGCTCCTTCCAAAATGCATATTTTTGTCTGGAATGTCGAATAAGGTCATGATGAGATTTTCGGTTTTTTTTGTATAATATCCTTTGATTTGGACATGTTGCACTCTCAATCGCTCGCTTTAAATCATCACAGACATTGCACTCTGACATTTTTTGCCTCCTTGGGATTTTAACATATCCAAAGTTCTTCTTCCAATGAGTATACAAAGTATGAGAAGAAGCTACGGCATCCCCTCTTTGCCTTTGCTTTTCTGCAATAGAGTCAAATATTTCGAGCTTTGTCAAGCCCATTGGAAGGTGCATTTCAGTGATCGCGTCACCCTTAGGGAGTTTGGTAGATATATGGGGTTGAGGTAAAGCATTTTCATGTATGAAGTCTTGCAAAATTGCAACTGCCCTGACAGTTGAGATTCTTGATTTGGACCTTCCTCTATTACCGTGAATGCTAAATTTGTTGCCACCCTTTGCCTTGGTGACTAAATCCCAATATGTACCATGGGATAATCCAGTAATATTGCGATATGCCTTATTGCAAATCCTTTTTCCATTTACGAGAGGTTTTACCTTTTGTCTTGAACTTAGCCTTTTATTGCCATTCTACAGAAACCAAGAGAGACTTGTGAGAAGGTATTCATTTCTTTCGCTTCCTCTTCTTTGCCACACGTGTCCTCTACATTCCCTGATGTCTGCAAGATCAATGAAGCGCATACATCTTTACTTGCAACATAGATATCCCAATGCATTTAACATGTTCTCCTCCTTCATTACTCTCTTCCTCTTTGGTTGCTTTTGTGGATCTGCCTGGATTTGCTTTCTCTTCATGCATGTGTATGACCGTTTTCGTTCCTCGTGCATGTTGTTATCTGTATTTATGCACTTCTTCTCCTCACATTTGTTTGTAACCAAGCATCCATGATTGGTCGTTGCATCCTTGTCCATATCACAATCAAAGTTAAATATTGAATAATCCTCTGTTGATCTCATCCTCATTTTTAACATACTCTTAGGACCATTCAATGAATTCAATATTCTACGAGAGTATTGAGAACCTTGAAACTCTTCCACTCCTGAGAGAACATCACTCATTCGGACATCTTGCATGGCTTTCACAAATCCACAAGCTTGATTGACACCAGGTTTGTTAATATGCATGAACTCATCCACACTTGACAAGACATTGCTATTGAAACCTTTGCCCTTCTCACTGTGTAAGAATTCATCCACCCCAGATAAGGCTTCGCTTCTAAAATCATTTTGTTTCTAGGAGCCAATGAACTCATCCACTCCAGATAAGATGTCACTTCTATAATTGAGTATATTGAAATCATCCACATTTGAAGTGATAGAGCCTGGCATATGGGCACGCTTTTTAGGTCCTTTGATATTGTAGTATACCTTGTCTTTATCATTGAAAACCACGTGCCTCTTTCTCATGTTTAAAAATTGCATGCTCCATCTCATATTCTTGCCTACCTCATAGTAGGGATCACATAAGGATGTTATGTTATCAACCATACCATCATCAGTGACTTTTAGAATCCTCATCTGTGCAAATGACCATTGCTCCACTTGTTCAAATCCCAATACTTCACCTTCTGCTACAGTCTTATTTGCAAATGATCTCATTTGTAAAATGTCCCCTATAGTAAAATCCAAGGTGGTGCACTTTGTATTCTTGATAATGTCTATTGCATAAGTCTCATCTTTGTCCTATGCTATAAATGATTTGTTGGATGTATTATAGGGCATAACATCTCCAACTGTTTCCATATCTCCACATTTATACTTTAGCTCAACATGTGCACTAAGAATCTTTGATACACTAACTACCACCTTATCTTCACCAAGTCTTCGAAAGTGGCAAACTGAATTGGGATCACTATCATGGATTGTAGCAAATGCAACTACTTCTCTTTTGCTACATAAAATCACATCCATCCCTAGAACAAAATCTATAGCCATCTCCTTTGTGAGAGTCCTTCGCAAGCAAGCTGCAGTAGCAACAATTACATAAATATTAGTCTCTTTTTAATAATCTACGTATTTATTATAATTTTTAATTAGTACTTAATTTATTGGTGGGAGAAGTTATCCGATCAAGTACTCATCAGATGGACATGCCAAGTTATCCTTTGCATGGTCGATCAAGCATTAAATACTATTTTTGCTCTAGTGTCATGCACATCCGTAAAAAAACACGAGTTTGCTAGGTATGTTATCCAATCAAGCACTTATGGGATGGGTGTGCCACTTTGCATGTAAGTCAATTCCACCTAGTTGAAGGTGTGTGCAAAGTATTGTGCCCATCGGATATGCTTTGCATTGTCGATCAAGCATAAAACACCGTTTTTGCCTTAGTGTCATGCACAACCATGAAAAAACACGGTCCTAAGTGTGTTAATTATACAAGTACTTATTGGATGGGGGCTCCACTTTTCATGCAAGTCCGTTTCAACTAGGTTGAGATGCGTGAAAAGTATTGGCACCATCGGATATGCTCTGCATGGTCGATTATGCATTATACAACGTTCTTCCCGTAGTGATATGCACATCTGCAAAAAAACACACCCTTAGGTATGTTATCTGACCAAGTACTTATCGGATGGGTGTGCCTCTTTGACAAAATTTCAATACCACCTAGGTTAAGGCGTAGGAAAAGTATTGTTCCCATCGGATATGCTTTTCATGGTCGATCGAGCATTAAATACTATTTTTGCTCTAGTGTCATGCACATCCGTAAAAAAAACACACTGCTAGGTGTGTTATCCGATCAAGTACTTATGCGATGGGAATGCAACTTTGCATGTAAGTCAATTCCACCTGGTTTAAGGTGTGTGTAAAGTATTGGGCCTATCGGATATGCTTTGCATTGTGGATCAAGCATAAAACACCGTTTTTGCCTTAGTGTCATGCACAACCATATAAAAACACAGCCCTAGGTGTGTTATTCAAACAAGTACTTATCGGATGGGGGCTCCACTTTGCACGCAAGTCCGTTTCAACTACGTTGAGGTGTGTGCAAAGTATTGTCACCATCGGATATGCTTTGCATGGTCGATCACGCATTATACACCATTTTTTCCCGAGTGATATGCACATCCGCAAAAAAACACGCCCTTAGGTGTGTTATCTGACCAAGTACTTATCGGATGGGTGTGCCTCTTTGAGAACATTCCAATACCACCTAGGTTGAGGTGTATGAAAAGTGTTGTGCCCATCGGATATCCTTTGCATGATCGATCGAGCAATAAATACTATTTTTGCTCTAGTGTCATGCACATCCGTAAAAAAACACGCTGCTAGGTATGTTATCCGATCAAGCACTTATGGGATGGGAGTGCCACTTTTCATGTAAGTCAATTCCACCTAGTTGAAGGTGTGTGCAAAGTATTGTGCCCATCGGATATGCTTTGCATTGTCGATCAAGCATAAAACACCGTTTTTGCCTTAGTGTCATGCACAACCATGAAAAAACACGGTCCTAGGTGTATTATTCAAACAAGTACTTATCGGATGGCGGCTCCACTTTGCACGCAAGTCTGTTTCAACTATGTTGAGGTGCGTGCAAAGTATTGTCACCATTGGATATGCTTTGCATTGTCGATCAAGCATAAAACAATGTTTTTGCCTTAGTGTCATGCACAACCATGAAAAAACACGGTCCTAGATGTGTTAATCAAACAAGTACTTATCAGATGGGAGCTCCACTTTGCATGAAAGTCCGTTTCAACTATGAAAAGTGTTGTGCCCATCGGATATCCTTTGCATGGTCGATCGAGCATTAAATACTACTTTTGCTCTAGTGTCATGCACATCCATAAAAAAACACGCTGCTAGGTATGTTATCCGATCAAGCACTTATGGGATGAGCGTGCCACTTTGCATGTAAGTCAATTCCACCTAGTTGAAGGTGTGTGCAAAGTATTGTGCCCATCTAATATGCTTTGCATTGTCGATCAAGCATAAAACACCGTTTTTGCCTTAGTGTCATGCACAACCATGAAAAAACACGGTCCTAGGTGTATTATTCAAACAAGTACTTATCGGATGGGGGCTCCACTTTGCACGCAAGTCTGTTTCAACTATGTTGAGGTTCGTGCAAAGTATTGTCACCATTGGATATGCTTTGCATGGTCGATCACGCCTTATACACCATTTTTTCTCTAGTGATATGCACATCTGCAAAAAAACACGACCTTAGGTGTGTTATGAGTACTTATCGGATAGGTGTGCCTCTTTGAGAACATTTCAATACCACCTAGGTTGAGGTGTATGAAAAGTGTTGTGCCCATCTGATATCCTTTGCGTGATCAATCGAGCAATAAATACTATTTTTGCTCTAGTGTCATGCACATCCGTAAAAAAACACGTTGCTAGGTATGTTATCCGATCAAGCACTTATGGGACGGGAGTGCCACTTTGCATGTAAGTCAATTCCACCTAGTTGAAGGTGTGTGCAAAGTATTGTGCCCATCGGATATGCTTTGCATTGTCGATCAAGCATAAAACACCATTTTTTGCCTTAGTGTCATGCACAACCATGAAAAAACACGGTCCTAAGTGTGTTAATCAAACAAGTACTTATCAGATGGGGCTCCAGTTTGCACGCAAGTCCCTTTTAACTAGGTTGAGATGCATGCAAAGTATTGTCACCATCAGATATGCTCTGCATGGTCGATTATGCATTATACAACAGTTTTCCCGTAGTGATATGCACATCCGCAAAAAAACATGCCCTTAGGTATGTTATCTGACCAAGTACTTATTGGATGGGTGTGCCTCTTTGAGAACATTTCAATACCACCTAGGTTAAGGTGTAGGAAAAGTATTGTGCCCATCGGATATGCTTTGTATGGTCGATCGAGCATTAAATACCATTTTTGCCTTAGTGTCATGCACATCCGTAAAAAAACACGCTGCTAGGTGTGTTATCCGATCAAGTACTTATGCGATGGGAATGCCACTTTGCATGTAAGTCAATTCCACCTAGTTGAACGTGTGTGCAAAGTATTGTGCCCATCGGATATGCTTTGCATTGTCGATCAAGCATAAAACACCGTTTTTGTCTTTGTCTCATGCACAGCCAGATAAAAACATGGCCGTAGGTGTGTTATTCAAATAAGTACTTATCGGATGGGGGCTCCACTTTGCACGCAAGTCCGTTTCAACTACGTTGAGGTGCATGCAAAGTATTGTCACCATCGGATATGCTTTGCATGGTCGATCACGCATTATACACACGCATTATACACCATTTTTTCCCTAGTGATATGGACATCCGCAAAAAAACACGCCATTAGGTGTGTTATCTGACCAAGTACTTATCAGATGGGTGTGCCTCATTGAGAACATTTCAATACCACCTAGGTTGAGGTGTACGAAAAGTGTTATACCCATCGGATATCCTTTGCATGATCGATCGAGCATTAAATACTATTTTTGCTCTATTGTCATGCACATCCATAAAGAAACACGCTGCTAGGTATGTTATCCGATCAAGCACTTATGGGATGGGTGTGCCACTTTGGATGTAAGTCAATTCCACCTAGTTGAAGGTGTGTGCAAAGTATTGTGCCCATCGGATATGCTTTGCATTGTCGATCAAGCATAAAACACCGTTTTTGCCTTAGTGTCATGCACAACCATGAAAAAACACGGTCCTAGGTGTGTTATTCAAACAAGTACTTATCGGATGGGGGCTCCACTTTGCACCCAAGTTCGTTTCAACTACATTGAGGTGTGTGCAAAGTATTGTCACCATTGGATATGATTTGCATGATCGATCACGCATTATACACCGTTTTTTCCCTAGTGGTATGCATATCCGCAAAAAAAAATGCCCTTAGGTGTGTTATCTGACCAGGTACTTATCGGATGGGTGTGCCTCTTTGAGAACATTTCAATACCACCTAGGTTGCGGTGTAGCGGAAGAGAGAGGAACTAGAGAGAGAAAGGTTCCTGTCAGGAGGGGAGGAGAAGGAGAGGATGGAGGGGCGGGAGGGAAGGGAGGAGGAGGGGAGGGAGAGGCGGGGGCGGGGTCGAGGGGGGGAGGGGGGAAAGGAGGGGGGAAGGGGGGCGGGGGGGAAGGGGGGGGCTGGGGCAGCCTCCCTGGAGGGGGGGAAGGGGAAGGGGGGCGGGGTGGGGCGGGGAAGGGGGCGGGGCGGGAAGGGGGGTGGGGGGCTGGCACCCCCCTGAGGGGGGGAAGGGGGGCGGGGCAAGAAGAGGGGGGGGCTGGCGCCCCCCTCCAGGGGGAAGGGGGGCAGGGGGGAAGGGGGCATGGGCGGTGGAGGGGGAAGGGGGGCTGGCGGGGGGGGGGGAAAGGGGGGAGGGGGGGGCTGGCGGCCGCCAGCCCGGGGGAAGGGGGGAGGGGGGGCAGGGGGCTGGCGGGGGGGGGAAGGGGGGTGGGGGGGGGCTGGCGGCCGCGGCCGCCAGCCCTAGGGAAGGGGGAGTGGAGGGGAAAGGGGGTGGGACGGGGGCCGGGGGGGAAGGGGGGAGGGGGGGGGCTAGCGGCCGCGGCCGCCAGCCCTGGGGAAGGGGGGGTGGAGGGGGAGGGGGGTGGGACAGGGGCAGGGGGAAGGGGGGGCGGGCTGGTGGGGGTGGGACAGGGGCGGGGGGGGAAGGGGGGAGGGGCCCTCCCCCCCTCCCCTTCCCCCCCCGCCCCCCCTCCCCCCTTCCCCCCCTCCTGCCAGCCCTATGGAGGGGGGGAAGGGGGGCGCGGGGCTGGCAGGGGTGGGAGGGGGGGGAGGAGGAAGCGGGTGGGAGGGGGGCGAGGAGGAAGCGGGTGGGAGGGGGGCGAGGGGCTGGCAGGAGGGGGGAAGGGGGGAGGGGGGGCTGTCGGCCGCGGCCACCAATCCCGTGAAGGAGGGGAAGGGGGGGCAGGGGGCTGGTGGGGGGGGAAAAGGGGGGGGGCTGGCGCCCCCCTCCAAGGGGAAGGGGGGCGGGGGGGGAGGGGGGGGTTGGCGGCCGCAGCTGCCAGACTCCCTGGAGGGGGGGATGGGGGGGTTGAGGGGGAAGGGGTGGGAGGGAGGGGGGGCTGGCGGGGGGGGGGGGGGGAAGGGGGGAGAGGGGGGGGACGGAGGGAGGGAGGGGGGGGGCGGGGGGCTGGCGGGGGGGGGGAAGGGGGGAGGGGGGAATCTGGCGACCGCGGCCGCCAGCCCCGTGGAGGGGGGGAAGGGGGGAGGGGGGGCTGACGGCCCCCTCCAGGGGGAACGGGGGTGGGGGTGGGATCTGGCGGCCTTAGAGGGGAAGGGGGGAGGGGGGGCTGGCGGCCATGGCCGCCAGTGGAGGGGGGGAGGGGGGGGCTGGCGCCCCCCTCCAGGGGGAAGGGGGGCGGGGGGGGAGGGGGGGGCTGGCGGCCACGGCCGCCAGACCCCCTGGAGGGGGGGTTGAGGGGGACGGAGGTGGGAGGGAGGCGGGGGGCTGGCAGGGGGGGCTGCCAGCCCCATGGAGGGAGGGAAGGGGGGAGGGGGGGGGCTGGCGCCCCCCTCGAGGGGGAAGGGGGCGGGGGGGAAGGGGGGATGGGGGGTGGAGGGGGAAGGGGGTGGGAGGGAGGGCTGGTGGCCATGGTCGCCAGACCCCCCTGACGGGGGAAGGGGGGGCGGGGGGGGAAGGGGAGGGGGGGAGCGGGAGGGGAGGGGAGGGGGGGGAGGGGTCGAGGGGGGCAAAGGGGGGGAGGGGAGGGGAGGGGAGGAGGGGAGGGCGGGGGGGAGGGCTGTCAGGGGGAAGGGGGGGCGAGGGGGGAAGGGGAGGGGGGGAGCAGGAGGGGAGGGGAGGGGGGGGAGGGGTCGAGGGGGGGAGAGGGGGGGAGGGGTTTTGGCAGTGGAGGGAGGGGAGGGGAGGAGGGGAGGGGAGGGGGTCGAGGGAGGGAGGGAGGGAGGGGAGCGGAAGGAGAGAGAGGAAAGAGAGAGGGAGAGGAGAGGAGGGAGTCGAAGGAGAGAGAGGGGAGAGGAGAGAGGGGAGTGAGAGAGAGAGTGAGGGGAGGGAGGAGAGAGAAAGAGA